>NC_133665.1:87259691-87540616 GCF_037893015.1 Macrotis lagotis
ATCTAATGGACATTCAAAACCTCTTCTTCAGTTGGAACTTTAGCTAGGGACTGATTGACTTCAACTGGAGGTAAACAGTCATTGACTTCTGCATTGATTGATGATGGTCTATTAAGAACATTATGGAACACTACTTATTATAGAAATGCAAATGAAAGCATCCTTGAGGTACCACCTCACACCTCTCAGACTGGCTGATATGACCAGAAAGGACAATGATCAATGTTGAAAGGGATGTGGGAAACCTGGGACACTAATAAATTGTTAGTGGAGCTGTGAATTCAGCAAACTGTTCTGGAGAGCAATTTCAAATTATGGCCAAAGGGCAATTAAAAACACCCTTTGATCCAGCAATACCACTACTGGATCTATACCCTGAAGAGATTATGAAAAAGGGTAAAAACATCACTTGTACAAAATTATTCATAGAAGCCCTGCTTGTGGTGGCAAAGAATAAAAAATTAAGAGAATGTCCATCAATTGGGGAATGGCTCAATAAACTGTGCTATCTCTATGTGATGGAATACTATTATTCTATTAGAAACCAGGATGGATGGGAATTCAGGGAAACCTGGAAGGATTTGCATGAACTGATGCTGAGTGAGATGAGCAGAACCAGAAAAACATTGTACATCCTAAGAGCAACATGGGAGTGATCAACCTTAATGGATTTGCTCATTCCATCAGTGCAACAATCAAGCACAGTTTTGGGGTATCTGCAATGGAGAATACCATCTGTATCCAGAGTAAGAATTGTGGAGTTTGAACAAAAACCAAAGACTATTACCTTTAATTAAAAATAAAAAACCGTTATCTTACTATGTAATTTTGCTATCTCTTATACTTTATTTTTCTTCCTTAAGGATATGATTTCTCTCTCATCACATTCAACTTTGATCAATTTATTCCATGAAAACAATATAAAGACTAACAGACTGCCTTCTGTGGAGGGTGAGGGGAGGGAAGCAAGATTAGGGGGAAAAATTGTAAAATTCAATAAATAAAATCTTTCTTTTAGATCCTTCAAAAAAAAAGAACACTATGAAAGTGTTCAGCTCATCTCTCTAAGATCATGTCCCTCTCATTAATCCATGTGGATCTGTCAGCACTCAGTAATTGAGATACAGCATAGGTCTTAGGCCTATAAATATCCTTCAGGATATCATGAAAGAATTTTGGTTTCTTACTGCCTACATAAAACTGAATTTCATTTGCCTTTTTACTGAGTCAAGAGTTATATCTCTCTCTAAGCTTCACTTGTACTTTATTTTTGATGAAAGGACAGCAAGATGGCACAATGGATAGAGCAGCCTTGGAGTCAGGAGGACAGGAGTTTGAATCCAGCCCCTTACTAGTTGTGTGACCTTGGGCAAGTCACTGATTGTCTTGCATCCAGGGCCATCTACAGTCATCCTCATTCATTTCTGGCCACTGGACCCAGAGGACACTGGAGGAGAAAGTGAGGCTGGTGACCTAGCACAGCTCCCCTACTCAAATCCAATTCACATGCTTGGTATCATCTCCCTGATGTTGTTGGTCTTTGAAACTAAAGGACAACTATTACTTTTGATAGAATCAAATACAGCCTTCTTACAAACAGATGAACTGTCCTGTTGGCAAATCCTGTGCAGTTCTCATTTTTCGTTTGGCAGTTTCTGTATTTCCCCATCATTAATATCAAGCCAGTCTTGATATTTTCAAGTGTTCTGGCCCTGATGAGCAAATACAGTGCTTTTTCCTGATCTCTGAGAGCAGCCTACTCTTTATCTGCTCCATATTGTCAACTATGTGTTGGCTCAGTTTTCCCTTCAAGTTAGCAACAAACTGATCCTGTTCAGAGAGACCCTTTAATCTCTTGAATTAATTCTTCTTGTAGTCATTTTGCCTTAGGGACACTGTTTTGACTGAAGGTGAGTCTGTGATCAGTCCAGCACTCCATACCACACCTTGTCTTCATCACTCTCACATCCTGTCTGTTGCTTCTCCTTACAATCACATAGTCTAATAGATGCCCATGTTTGCTATGAGGATGCATCCAGGAGGTTTTATTGTGTTTAGGTAAATGGAAGATAGTGTTTGTGATGAGAAGGTCATAAGATGTGTAAGTCTTTAATAGTAGGTGACCATTGCTGTTGCTCTTTCCAACTCCATTCCTCCCAAGGACTCCCTGCCATGTCTGGTAATCTAAACCTTTTTTAGCATTAATACCACCCAGATAAGGGTCTCCATATCTTCATAAAATTTTTCTTTAACTTCATCAGTGTTTGTCATAGTGGGAACATAAGCACTGAAGATGGTGGCATAGTGTTTTCCTGGAAGTAGCCATGTCATTGTCATGAGCCTGTCATTCATTCATTTTGGTAGACATTCAAGTGTGTTGACTAGATTAATTTTGACTGCAAACCCCCCAGCTTCACTGTGTTCCCCTTCACTACATCCACTCCAGAAAAAATGTGTATCCAGCTCTGACTTAAGTCAACTGGTCTTCATTTGCCAGCCTTTTTTCACTCAGGACTGCTATTTGGATCTGATACCTGCTGAGTTCTCTCACAACAAGAACTTTTCATCTTTCAGATCTATTGGATCTTGTGCTATCAATAAGTGTGTACATGTTCTATGTATTGATGGTGAGTGTAATCTTCTATGAAGAGGTTTTTGTAGATTTTTTTGTGTGTATCTCAAATCACCATATCCCCTGTTCTACTGTAGTAATCAGATCTTGGTTGTGTAAGCAGACAATTTTGGGGGCACCTTTTCTAACCTCTTCCTTGCAAACATCAAGACTGGCTTGATGAAAATGATGAGGAAATACAGAAGCTGCCAAACGAAAAATGAGAACTGCACAGGATTTGCCAACAGGACAATTCATCTGTTTATAAGAAGGCTGCATTGGATTCCATCAAAAGTAATGTTTGTGAGGAGGTTAGAGGTTAGAAAGTGAGGAAGTGAGCAGTGAGATCCTCAAAAGAGCTGCTCAGTCACTCAGGGGGTTGCCGGATCTCACTGCAGTGTTCAGTGGGGAAATGATCCTATGATCTGGATCACCTATGTACAGGGTTGTGACTACAGCTCCCAGTGTATCCTCACCTGCTTCTTCTTCACTTACTTGTCTCCACAAGACTTTGAGGAATGATACCATATGGATAATGTCTCTTTGATGTATGCATAAATTGAATTTAAGTAAGGTAGAGCTGCACAAAGTCACTCTCTCCCAAAGTCATCATGATTCAGTGTGACAAGACAAAGTCAAGACAACTGGTGATGACTTTAGATGCAGTGGATGACCTTGGCATCTTCAATGTCTAAACAAACTAACCATTCCATGGCACCTGCTTCAGTTGACTTCATGGCTGTTCGAATGAAGTGTTCTCATCCCCCCATTCTAACAGTGGAAGACTTCACATGCTTGTGTTCGATACCCTCCACAACTCACTGATGAGTTTGAGACTCCCTCAGTTACCCTCAACCTAGTCTAACCTGCCTGCCATAACAGTTTATCTGGATGTGGTCACTATGCATGCTACAGCTTCTTGGAGCCGCAGGTGAGAGTTAAGTGGCTCAGGTGGATATGAAAATTGGAAACTGCCCTAACACCAAAGATACTGGTCTTCCTTGAACACACCCTATGCCCCAAATGCAGTATTAGACTTTGCTTAATGGAGTACAGTTTGGAATGGATCTGTCAGGGTCATCTAATGAAACATATGCAGAGTCCCTCTGTAAATTTCTAGGAACACATGTGGCTCAGCATAATAGAGTGATAACTTTGTAATGATGCTTTTAATACTGATAGGTCACTTGGTTCTTTTCCCATTAGATTGTAAACTTCTTGAAGGCAGGGGATATCATTCTTTTTAATATTTATATTCAGTGCTTAGCACACATAGTAGATACTCAATAAATTATTAATAAATAATTATTAATTATTAATAAGCAACTGACTTCCACCACTACCCCATGATAGTGGCAGGTGATATATATATATATGTGTGTGTGTGTGTGTGTGTGTGTGTGTGTGTGTGTATTATATAATATATATGTATATATACATATATATATTAATTAAAAAGTAAAGACAACTTTGAAGTTTGACCTCATACCCATCAGATTGACAAAGAAACAAATAAAGAAAAAGATAAATGTTGGAGGAACTGTGAAAAAACAGGTATGCTAGTGAATTGTCAGTGGAGCTATGAATTGATCTAGTCATCTGTAAAACAATTTGAAACTATGTCCTGTAAATTCTTTAATGATACATATCCTTTAAAGGCAGTTAATTGGCACAGTTAAAGGAGCCCTGAGTCTAGAGTCAGGAAAATCTGACTTCAAATTTAACCTCCAGTAAGGACTAACTGTGACCTGGGCACATCACTTAATTTCTGTGCCTGTTTTCTCAATTGCAAAGTGGAGTTATTAATAGTATCTACTTCACAGGGTCGCTGTAAGGATAAGTGTGATAATATTTTAAATTTTAATCTATGTATACTATGTATACATTCTTCCTTTGAGCCAACTATATCACTACTAGGCCTAATGAAATGAATGCAAGAGGAAAAGGACCAATGTGTACAAACCCTTGCCCCTCAATTTTATAGTAACTTTTTGAAGTACCTAAACATTTGAAACTTAGGATTTACTTAGTGGAGGTATCCTATTGAGGAAAGGTTAAACAAATTATGTGTATGAGAATTAAATAATAGGTTGGGAAAAAATGGAAAATAGTATGGCAAAAATAGGCATAGATCCACATCTCACAGCCTATACCAAAATAAGATCAAAATGGGGATAGGATTTAGACATAAAGAGTGATACCATAAATAACTTCATAGGCCAAAAATACTCTATCTTTCCAATCTATAGAAAAGGAATATATTTATGACCAAACAAGAATTATAGCATATTATAAATTGCAAAATGAATGATAGTGACTATAATAAATTAAAAAGCTTTTTCATTAATAAAATCAATGCTGCCAAAATTAGAAGAAAAGCAGAAAACTGGGAAACAATCTTCACAACTAGAAGTTCTTATAAAGGTCTCATTTCAAAAATATATAGAGAATTGTATCAAATTTATAAGCTCACAAATAATTCTCCAATTGATAAATGGTCAAAGAATACGAACATATAGTTTTCAAATGAAGAAACTAAAGCTACATATAGTCATATGAAAAAATGCTCCAAATCATTATTGATTAGAGAAATGCAAATTAAATCGACAATGAGGTATTAGAATAGCCAATATCAGAAAAAGAGAAGATGATCAATGTTGAAGAGGTTGTGGAAGGATTGGGACATTGATGCATTGCTAGTGGAGTTGTGAATGGATCCAACCTTTCTGGAGAGCAATATGGAACCATGCCCAAAGAGCAATAAAAAACTGTTCATACTCTTTGACCTAGCAATTCCAATTCTAGGTCTATATCCAGAAGAAATTATAAAAAAATAGAAAATGTTCTACATGTTTCAAAATATTCATAGCTGCTGTTTTTGTAGTAGTGAAGAATTGGAAATTCAGAGGAAGCCCATCTTGAGAATGGTTAAACAAGTTATGGTACATGAACACTAATGGAATACTATTGTTCTATAAGAAACCATAAATGGTCGGACTCTAGAGAAGCATGGAATGACTTAACAGGATCTGATGCTGAGTGATGGGAGTAGAACCAAGAGAAAAATGCACACATCAACAACATTGTGAGATGAACAACCTTGCTAGAAGTAGCTCCTCTTGGCAGTCCAGAGAGCTAGGAAAACTATATTTGACTGGCTGTAAACTATATTATTCCCATCCAAACAAAGAAAAATAAAACAAAACAAAACACACAGAAAAAAACCCAACCCTTCTGAATCTGATGAAAGCTTAATAAAATTATCTTTTATGTATCTCTTACCCTTAACCCTAATTCCTCATGCCAAAAATTACTAATTTGTAAATATGTTTACCAAAATATGTATGCAAAATGCTCACCTGACTGTTCCTTGCTGAGTGGAGAGGTTGTGGGAAGGGAAGGTGAAGTGAAAAATTTTGTAACTTGGCAATATGCATGTACATATGGATGAAAATAATAAATAAATTAAGATAATTAAATTATATAGCATTATTATATTATAAGAAATGACAAAAATGGAACCTTTTGAAAGAATCTTTGGAGACCTCTATGGACAGATACAGAGCAAAGGAAGTAGAACTAGGAGAATAGTTTAAACAAAATAGCAATATGATAGGAGAAAAATCTTTGAGCTACCTTTTTAGAATCCTAATCAATAAAACATGTATACAAAAGAATGAAGACAACCAAAATCCAATCTCTTCAAAGAGAGGTGATGAACTTCAGATATATATATGTACACATACATACTTACATATATACATGTATATGCATATATGCCCACATATGTGTGTTTATCTATATCTATCTATCTATCTATATATATATGTATGAAATTTTTGGATCAAGTCATTGAGTGAATAAAAGAAAAGTACACCAATGGAATATCTAGGAAATTCAGAAGGGAATACAGACATGCAGGGAAGTTTTGTTACATTTTTGTAAGCTACCCTCTTATCTGTCGTTATTTACAGTATTGAAATTTTGTGTTTGTAGATGTTTGTTAAGTTAATAGAAAAAAACTAAAAGGAGAGAAAACTTACTTTTTCTTTCACTCTTCTTTATTACTTCAGAACTCATAGCAAGTATTTCTCCAGGGAGACAAAATGCAATGGATGGTGCCCATCCTTCTTTGGCAGTAATGGTGCCCTCCTAGCAAATAGGGCCAGCCCATGTGCTATCATAGGTGAGCTATAGATTAGAATTTAAAATCCTAGCTGTCTCTGCTTTGATTTTCTTTCCTGACCATAGGTGACAGAAAAGTGATACTGAAATAGACTTTTTCAACCATAAAGGCAATCTTCTAAGTACAAGAGGTTGGGGGGTTTTGAGTCCTTAGTGAGTACCAGATTTACTTTAAGAATAGCTCCTGATTTGCCAAAAGATGGGGACATGGAAGGAATTGTTTGTACAGTGAAGAGATAAGGTGAAGATGAAATACTGATTCAGCAGTTTCACAAAACTACTTTATGTTTTGATATTTTTAAGTATTAACCTCCTGGGAGAATATAACATGAATTATTAGTTACTGTTGTTTGTTTCTTTCTGTTTTCATTTTAAATCAGTGTAGGTTTTTGAGGTTTTTTAAAATGATTTTAGCATTTCTTTTTTGTGAAGGAGAGACAACTAGGTAGTACAGTGTATGATAGAGAAGTGAACCTGGAGTTAAGAAGTTCCAAATTTAGAGCTAACTTCAGACTCTTGCTAGTTGTGTGACCCTGAGTAAGCCACTTAACCTCTCCAGTTTCCTTAACTATAAAATGTGAATAATAATGATGATGATGATAATAATATTACCTTACAGATCTGATTTGAGGTTCAAATGATAAAGTATTTATAAAGTACTTAGCACATTAATAAATCTTGTTCTCATTCCCTTTGTCTTGGAGGAAATAAATAGCTCTCCAATACCTGATCAATATGGTGTGTGGGGTGTTCAAGGGGGACTAATACCTCTAGTTTGGGGGCTTTCTTTTATGGGCTTTTCAGGACTGCTCATCCACCTTCAGTGTCCACCAGAATTCAACTCTCATTTGTGGCTCCAAGAAACTGTAACTTGCATAGTGGCTACACCCTATTAGACTGTCTTGGCAGTAGATAAAACCAGTTTGAGGGTAACTGAAGATGATCATTGTTAAATGGGCAGATGAGAACAATTTGTTCCAACACCATGAACTTGGATGAAGCAGGTTCTGTAGAACTTGGTCAGATATCCAGGACACTAAGGTTAACCACTGTATTCTGGGCCATTTTCAGTCATCATGACTTTTTTCATGTCACTGGACATTGAGGATGAAGAGGGAGTGAAGCCAATGACTTTGTGCAACTTTGCCTCAAATCCAATTCATGCATGAGGCAAGACATGTACTATGATTTCATTGGTCCCCTTCAAAATGAAGGATAACCAAATTTTTTTAGTGAACCCCTAAATATTAATCAAATATAAAAATTCAGATCATTTTCCCTAGAGTTGTAGGGTGAGGATATTAAGGTACAAAAGTTTGAGAAACAGCTAGTATGTTAACTGGTTCACAAGAATGGTTCAAAACTTGGGGGGGGGACCATTTATTTGAGAGAAATACTGGAGATGACCCAGCCTCCCTGAGCCCAGCCGAGTTACAATTATACAATGTGTGGTTACAACTATACAATTTCAGATAATTTTCAATCAATGAATAGTTATTAAGAGTCAGGCACCTTTATAGGTTCTAGGCACACAAAATAGAGATAAAAGACAGTTCCTGCCTATAAGGAGCTTACAATCTAATGGGGGAGACAAATTGCAAACCAATTTATACAAAGCAAACTCTCTCTCTCTCTCTCTCTCTCTCTCTCTCTCTCTCTCTATATATATATATATATATATATATATATATGTTTGTATTAAATAGGAAATAATTAACAAAGAAAAGATAGTAAAATTAAGAGGGTTCCTGTAGAAAGTGGGATTTTAGTTAGCACTACAAGAAAGTTTAATCAAGTAGTGATCAGAGCACAGAAGGGAGAATATTCCAGGCATGGGGGACAACAAGAAAAAATGCCCAGAGCTAAGTCTTTTGTTCATGGAAAAGCCAAGAGGTCAGTGTCACTGGATTAAAGAGAATGTGGTAGGAAGTAAGGTGTAAAAAGACTGGAAAATGTAGAGGCCTTCTCAATTTCAAGTGTCAAATAAAGCCTTTTGTATTTATTCCTGGAGATAATAGGAAGACACTGGAGTTTCTTGATGGGGGTTGGGTGGGAGTAGATGTATGAGATGTTTGGATTTGTGTTTTAGGCAAATCACTAGCAGCTGACAGGAGGATGAATCCAGTTAGATGAAATTTGAGGTAGACAGACCCACTGGCAGGATATTGCAATAGTACAGGTGTGAAGTGATGAAGACTTGGATCAGAGTGGTGGCATTGTCAGAAAAAAGATGGGGGTCACAGTGAGAAGTGCTACATAGGTGAAATAAATTTTCATAGTAAAGAATCCTTATGACTGGGAAATTCAAGGAAATGCTCTTGTAGGAGTTTATATCTGAGCTGAGCCTTGAAGGTAGCTATGGGTTCCACAAGGCAATGAGGAAAGGAAAAACTTCTAGACTTGGGGGAAAGCTTATAAGAAGATGGGATCTGGTAATGGGGAGCATTAGGCATGCTAGTTTGATTGGAATGTGATGTTTATCCTTCATTCTCAAAGAAGACCATGATATCAGGGAAGGGGATACCATGACAAGCACATGAATTGAATTTGAGTGAGGAGGGGACTTTGCTAAGTCACCACTGGTTTGATGTGACTAACATCTTAGTATAGTGTCTGACTTAGGAAATGTTGATTGGCATTACAGCAAATAATTTATAATATACATGGAAAAGGACTGAAATCTGACTGGAAAAGGCTTTAAATACCATATTTAGGAATTTGTATTTAAATTTTATCTTATAGGTAATAGAAAAACCACATAGCTTCTTGAGTATCAGAGTAATGTAATGTAGTCAGACTTTTGTTTTCCTGAAGATTATTTTGGCAGCTGAGTGGTGAATGTATTGGAGAGAGGAGAGACTGGAGACCAATTAGGAGGTTATTATAATAATCCTAGAGAGAGGTGATGATTACCTGAACTAGGATATTTGAGTAGTGGGAAGGGGATGGATATAAGAATATTGTAGAGATACAATTGACAAGACTAAGTAACTGATTACATAGGAGATTGGGGGTAGTTAGAGAGAGGGAAGAGTTGAAGATAACTTTGAGGTTTAAAAACAGTGATATCTTCGACAGAAATAGGGAAGTTGAGAAGAGGGGGAGTTTTAGAGGGGAAGATAATGAGTTCTGTTTTGGACATGTCAAGTTTGAGATGTCTCTGTGACATCTCATGGGACATGTCCAGCAGGCAGTTTGAGATGCAGGACAGAGCTCAAGAGAGAGAGATGAGGGCTAGATATGCAGATTTAGGAATCATATGTATAGAGATGATAATTGAACCCATGGGAGCTGGTGAAATCACTGAGCAAAAGGAACAGGCAGTCTTTTGCAAATAATATTCCATAGTAAGCCACATATTTACCATCACACAATTGATTGAAAGACTTAAGGAATATAATATGATGCCTGTTTTTTAAAATATAAAAATTATCTCATTTTTGGGGTAATTCTTATCTATTAATGATTATTTTTTCTATGACATATTAAAATTATACAAGATTTAAAAAAATTAGCAATACAATTTATCTTATGATCACTATTATTATCAAGCAAGGAATAAAATTGGAATATGTACTTGTAGAAATGTAGCGCTCCTATAAAGGAAATAGGGAGTAAATTCTTAGTAAAATTGAATTTCCTTAAACTTTATGTGGTCTCTTAGCTGTCCCCATTTGTAGATGACAATATGTTGATTACACTGTGTTTCCAAATACTGTAGAATCTCTTAAATCAGACCCATAATCATTTTTTAAAAAAGTATGGTTTAACTATTCATACCAAACTAAGTGGATGTAGACTGCATGTTGTCTAAGTGATGAGATGCAGTTGGATAGAAGACTGGTAGTATCTTTAATTATGTGTGTTTGTGAGAGAGAGAGAGAGAGACAGACAGATAGAGATAGAGATACAGAGACAGAGAAAAAGAGACAGAGAGGGAGGGAGAGAGAGAGAGAGAGAGAGAGAGAGAGAGAGAGAGAGAGAGAGAGAGAATGAGAATGCAAACAAAGTAATTTGGATCCAGAATTGAAAAAAGGAGGAAGATAATGGACGTAATTATTTTTGGAAATTTGCAAATGACAATTAAATATACCACTTTTTTCCCAAAAGAAGAAAATCATCTTTAAATAACAGTATTTTTCTTATGATAGATAATTCTATAGTCTTTGAAAAATTACAGCTGAGGATTACTCACTTAAGAGTGATGGAGAAGCTCATTGTGAGCATAAGCTCCTAGGAATTTCACCTTTTTTTTAAGAAGACTGTATGATTTAATACTGTATGTATTTAAGAGACATGATGAGAGTTAAGCATAAACCATTGGACAGCCCATATGTTCTATTGTATCTTCATCATTTCAAGAAAATCAATGCCCAAACACAGTGGATAGGTCCACCATGGCAAATTTATGGAATACACATGGGAAAAAATTTTCCACAATGGGCAGGGATGAATGAATTTCAGTGTGTTTTGTTGGAGAGACTACCCATATAAATAAGATCACAGGCCTGCTAATATATCTATATATGTATGTACATATACATATATGTATATATCAGAGTATACATTTAATGAATATAATTTATACTATATTTCATGATATATGACAGTCTGCATATGCCTAATGTAAATAGCCCTTTGGCTCACCTATAATTATATTTATTTAGAGATTATAGTATTCCATGATTCATAGCAATAGATCACCACTGAAAAACATTGGTGACAAAAAGAAAGGTTTTCTTTTGGAGAGTGGTTTGAAATCATGAAAAAATGCATACATTTTCTATTTATTCATTTATTTAAGTGATTTCTAAAACTAGTGGTATTTTTAATCTGTATAGGTAACAATTCACCTTGTATATTATATTTCCCTTACTAGTGGTAGTAATACTATTTTCTTTTACTAGCAGTGAATGAGTACAGGGAGTCATGGACTTGTGATCAGAAGCAGTCTGAACTAAAGTTCTAATAGTTGCATAACACTGGGTAAATTAGTAATCTGTAAAATGGGAATAATAATACTTGCTTTCTCTTCCTCAAGAAATTGTGAGGAAAATAAAGTAATCAATTGCTTCAGGAATGTAAGTTCTTATGTTTGGTACATTAAGCTCAGAAGCATAAATTTTTCAAATAAAGATAATAATTGGATATGCTTTGAAACATTTTTCATCAATATTACATAATTTTAATTTGCAGAATCAACTTTGAGTTTTTGTTGATTTATGAGCTATAGCTAAAAAATAAATTTAAGAAGAAAATATCGATTTTACAGTTAAGCAAAAAAGTTGCAATGTTTTTAAACTTAGTCTCCCATCATGTGAAACAGAATTGGAAAAGACTAATTTCAGCAGAGACCAAAAGCCAATAAACAATCCCACTTCCACCAAATAGATATTATACTATATGAAATGTAATCAAATCAAGACCATTTTCTGAGCTGTCACCATCAGCAGTTTCTGCATCTTCTAAATGCTTCATTTTTTTTCATGTTCACTAGCTCTTGCAAGCTGAAATTGAGACAAACGTCTATAATTCTCCCATGTATTAGGCTTATTTATTTTTGTTTGATTGTTTGAGTGTAGAGGTAACATAATCTTCATATAGATCAGGTTTTTTCCATGAGTTCTAGAAAACTGTTAAATATAAGTCAAGTAAGAAGGGAAAGTCTTCTCAGTGTTATGGGAAAGTCTTTCTTCCATTTTGTATAAGGATATGTTCAAGAAAAAAAATCCATAACCACAATTCTGGACCAAATAATTTGAGATGTTCTATGTTGAGTAATATGGGTTAAGCTGGCCTTAGATTTTTGAGGACTTTTGAGAACCCAAAGATATTAATCTACATTTCTCTAATAAAAAATGATTCAGCACATTTTTATATGATTATACACAGTTTTGATTTCAACTAAAAACATCTAAAAACTTTGACTATCAATCAGAGAATTACTTATATTCTTATACATTTAACAATGTTTCCTATACACTTGAGATATGAGACCTTTACCTGAGAAATTATGTATGTTTACTATTATCAGTTTTCTTTTGTCTTTCTAGTCTTGCCAATTTTGGTTTTATTTGTACAAGACTTAAAAAATATAATGTATTCAAAATTATCTATTTTGTGTATTATAATTCCTCTTTTTTAATTCATAAATTCTTTTATCTATAAATCTGATAAGTCATATATATATGTACCTTGTTTTTCTAATATACTTACATATCTTCATTTATGTGTAAATAATGAATTCATTTTGACCTTAACTTGGAATATGGTAGGAGATGTTGTTCTATACCAAGTTTCTGCCTGATGACTTTCCAGTTTTCTCAGCAGTTCCTACCAAAAGTTACAGTTACTTTTTAGAGACATTTTTGGTACTTTAAAAACAATTTTAAAATAAATTCTCAAAGTACACCACCATTCCACCCTATTAAGTTTTACTATCATATTTTCACATTAGACAAAGGACTCTAAAGCCCTTTGTGTCTCATTTTCCATATTTCCAAAGATCACATTTGTTGCCTTATTATTTTGGTCTGGAAGATCTTAGCAATGTGGAAAGTTTTTAGTATGAAATTTGAGATGAACTCTGGGATGTTTTTCTGAGGATATGACTAGCTAACTGTAAAGAATTTTGGCACTAGAAGTTAGCTTCCTACTACTGAATAGTTGTTTGTTTTGTTGAATTGAGAAGCATAGTAACCCATCAAACTTCATCAATTAAATAAGGCATAGGGAGGGTAATATTTATTTCTGAGCAAGGTGTTTCCTCACAGATTAAACTATGGAACATGTTAATTCTTGAAGAAAAAATCTGCCTTACCTATAATATAAATGGAATGAGTTAATAGCTGGGGAAAGGGTAAATGCACTATACAAAGACAATGGTGGGATTTTGCTAATGTGGGTAATGTAGCTGTGTCTCCTTTGTTTTTGAAGAGGACCATGACATCAGGGTGGTGATGCCAGGACATGCAAGGGAATTACATTTAAATGAGGAAGGACTGTGCAAAGTCATCAGCTTCACTTTCTCTTCCAGAGGTCATCTGGGTGCATTGGCAATATCAGAACTGGAGGTGGCTCTGGATGCAATGGAAACTTTGGCCTCTTTAAACTTAGATCTTTCCTAGGTCTTAGTTTGAATGAAGTATCCCTCATTTCATGAGTAAACCTACTTAAGAATGAAACAAAATTGACCTCTTTTATCTAGTCTTAAAAAAATCAATCTGGGAGAGGAAGATCTTTAGGGTTTGGGTCAAAACAGAAGCAATTATTTTGGTGTTCACTCAGTGCAATTAGGACTCAATGTGGACTTGGGCTAGGACTTGATGCTGAATAATCAATGAGAGCCAGAGTGTTTGCATTTGAGGTGTGGGCCAAGATGGCGGAGAGAAGACAGGCACAGTTAAACACCTGAATCTTCTTCTTATCAGACTTAGCTCAAAGTCAACCTACACATACTCAGTTAACTTATAAAACATCTAACCTTTCAAGTATTAAAAGGGGAAAAGGGGAGGGGGGGACAGAGAAAGGGAAGGGGAGTGGAGGAAATAAGGGGAAATAACAAAAGGAAGGGAAGGGAACAAGGAAAGGGGAAAGAAAGGGGAGGGTGTGATATAGGAGGGCAAACACACTGAAGGGGGTGGTATTCAGAAACAAAATACTGGGGAATATGGATAAGGGGGGAAAGGGGGAAAATATAAACAGAGGGAAGATAGCATGGAGGGCAATAAAGAATTAATAATCATAACCTTGAATGTGAATGGGATGAACTCTCCCTTTAAATGTAAGCAAATAGCAGAGTGAATTAAAGACCAGAATCCTACAATATGCTGCTTACAAGAAATAATTTGAAGCAGAGAGATACATATAGAGTAAAGGTAAAAGGTTGGAGCAAAATATATTTTGCTTCAGCTGAAGTAAAAAAAGAAGGGGTAGCAATCCTTATTTCAGACAAAGCAGCAGTAAAAATAGATAGCATTAAAAGAGATAAGGAAGGAAACGTTATCCTCCTAAAAGGTATCATAGACAATAAAGTCATTTCAATATTGAATATATATGCACCCAGTGGGACAGCACCCAAATTCATACAGGAGAAGCTGAAAGAACTACAGGAAGACACAGACAGCAAAAGTCTACTAATGGGAGACCTCAACCTCCCACTCTCAGATCTAGATAAATCGAATCATAAAATAAACAAGAAAGAAGTTAATGAGATAAATAGATTGTTAGTAAAATTAGATATGGTAGACTTATGGAGGAAACTGAATGGGGATAGAAAGTAGACCTATTTCGCTGATGAATATAGATGCAAAAATCCTAAATAAAATCTTAGCAAAATGATTACAACAAGTCATCACTAGGATAATACATTATGATCAAGTAGGATTTATTCCAGGAATGCAGGGTTGGTTCAATATTAGGAAAACTGTTAGTATACTCAATTATATCAACAACAAACTGATCAGAAATCATATGATCATATCAATAGATGCTGAAAAAGCTTTTGACAAAATACAGCATCCATTCCTATTAAAAAACACTAGAGAGCATAGGAATAAATGGACTGTTCCTTAAAATAATTAGCAGTATCTATTTGAAACCATCAACAAGTATTATATTCAATGCGGAGAGGCTAGAGGCATTCCCAATAAGATCAGGGGTGAAACAATGGTGCCCATTATCACCACTACTATTCAATATTGTATTAGAAATGTTAGCATCAGCAATTAGAGAAGAAAAAGAAATTGAAGGAATTAGAATTGGGAAGGAAGAGACAAAACTCTCACTCTTTGCAGATGACATGATGGTCTACCTAGAGAATCCCAAGAAATCATCCAAAAAACTGCTGGAAATAATTAGCAATTTTAGCAAAGTTGCAGGTTATAAAATAAACCCTCATAAATCCTCAACTTTTCTATTTATGTCTAGCAAGAAACAGCAGGAATAGCTAGAAAGAGAAATCCCATTCAAAGTAACCTCAGACAATATAAAATACTTGGGAATCTATTTGCCAAGACAGACTCAGAGTCTTTGAAAACTATTATAAAACACTTCTCACACAAATTAAATCAGATTTAAATGACAGGGCAAATATCAGCTGCTCATGGATAGGTAGAGCTAATATAATAAAAATGACATTTCAACCAAAACTAAACTATCTGTTTAGTGCCCTACCAATCAAAATTCCAAAAAATTACTTTAATGAGTTAGAAAAAATTGTAAGTAAATTCATATGGAGAAATAAAAAGTCAAGAACTGCCAGGAGCTTAATGAAAAAAAGTACAAAAGAAGGTGTCTTAGCCCTACCTGATCTAAAATTATATTATAAAGCTTCAGTCATCAAAACTGTTTGATATTGGCTAAGAAATAGAGTTGTGGACCAGTGGAATAGACTAAGTGTAAAAGCAGGAGATGATTATAGTAATCTGCTGTTTGATAAACCCAAAGAGTCTGGCCATTGGGATAAAAACTCCCTCTGATAAAAATTGCTGGGAGAATTGGAAGTTAGTATGGAAGAAACCTAGATTAGACCAACACCTCACACCCTTTACCAAGATAAGATCCAAATGGTTACAGGACATAGACATAAAAAACAATACTATAAGAAAATTAGAAGATCAAGGACTAGTCTACCTGTCAGATCTATGGAAAGGGGAGCAGTTTATGACTAAGGAAGAGTTGGAGAACATCACCAAAAACCAATTAGATGATTTCGATTACCTTAAATTAAAAAGCGTTTGCACAGATAAAACCAATGTAACCCAGATCAAAAGAAATGTAGTAAATTGGGAAACAATCTTTACAACTAATGATTCTGACAAAGGACTCATTTCTAAAATATACAGAGAACTGAGTCATATTTTTAAAACAAAAAGCCATTCCCAATTGACAAATAGTCAAAGGATATGCAAAGGCAATTTACAGATAAGGAGATCAAAGCAATCAATAGCCATATAAAAAATGCTCTAAATCATGAATTATTAGAGAAATGCAAATTAAAGCTTTTCTGAGGTACCGCCTCACACCTCTCAGACTGGCCAATATGACCAGGAAAGATAATGATCATTGTTGGAAGGGTTGTGGGAAATCTGGGACACTATTACACTGTTGGTGGAGCTGTGAACTCATCCAACCCTTCTGGAGAGCTATTTGGAACTGTGCCCCAAGGGCAACAAAAATGTGCATACCCTTTGACCCAGCAATACCACTACTGGGTCTATACCCTGAAGAGATGATGGAAAAAGGGTAAAAACAGAGGGTTTGCATTTAATTTACTTGGTCCTTAAGCAGGAAATGAGTGGAGGATCACTTTCTTCCCTCAGACCCTAAACTGAAGCTCTTTGGAAATGGTGATGCTTATAGCCTAGTACCCACAATAATCTTCCTGGGAAGCACTCTGGAGATGTAATCTAGCAACTGCTCCTACTGGTGATACAGACACTGCTATAGAAGATACAGAAGAAAGAATGTTTTTACCCTCCAAATCCTTAGTACTGTCAAATAATTCAATACTAGCAACTTATGTGATTTTTAACAATTGAAATAATTTTAAAGAGAAAGAACTGACTTCTGTTTTGACACTGCACATTAAATACCATGGGAATTTTCTATTTGACATTGTTTTTCCTAATAGATTGTAAACTCTTTGAGATTAAGGATTAGCAACTAGGTGACTTCAGTGGATAGAGCATCAGCCCTGGAGTTAGGAACACCCAATTTCAAATCCTACCTCAGACATCTACTACCTGTATGACCCTGGACAAATCAGTTAACTATTAGTTTTGGTTCCTCATCTATTTAAATGAGATGGAGGAGGAAATGGCAAACCACTTTAGGACTGTTGCCAAGAAAACTCCCAAATAAGATCATGAAGAGTTTGCTAGGACTGAAAAAGGACTGAACAAATAACTTCTTTAAATTTCTATTTGTATCCTCAGCTCTTAGCTTATAGCAGGTACTTCATAAGTAGTTCATTCTTTCATTCTTTAATGGGGAAAAGAAATATAAAGATAGATTTGAAAAAATGGTATTGGCTATTCTCTCCCCTTCCTTGTATCAATTTTAGTTCTTCATCTGGGAGAGGGAGAAAAGGGAGTTTGTTTAATTTATGTTGTTCCAGAAAGGAGAACTAGGCTCAGTGTATGGAAGGTATAGGGAAGCAGATTTCAACTGCCTGTATGCAGCTTAGTAAAGAATAGAGTGTTCTACAAATGTAAGCTATTATAATTATTATCATCATCATCATTATCATTATTTTCTCCCAAAGAGAATATCTCCCTTGGAAACAGACCAGAATTTCTTCCATTCATATCAATCACATCGCAATGCATGCTTATCAGATTTTCATATGGCAGAAAGCTGGAAGGAATAACCAATATATTGAATGACATAACTGAGATCCAAAAAGAAAAGAAAAGAAAAAAGGTCTGTTGAGTACTACATTTATGAATGTCTACAAACAGGATTGGGGTTGACTAATTTAATGTAAGCTCAGCTAAAAAAGACCTGAGGTTTTCAGTTGACCATAAACTCAATGAGCCAGCAGTGGTGTAATTGCTAATACTTTAAAAAAGTGATGTAATAGTAGTCTGCTTAAAAAAGAAGCAAACAGATAAAGATTTGGAGATGGGTTAGTCTAAAATTGATATTTTCTAAGATTTAACTTTCCTCATTTTAAAAGTGAGAATATGATAGATAGCTTTATATATATATATATATATATATATATATATATGTGTGGTGTGTGTGTGTGTGTGTGTGTGTGTGTGTGTGCGCACGCGTGTGTGTGTGTGTGTGTGTGTATGATTTCTTGACTAAACTGGAACTATCAGATGGTGAGTGATCTGGAAATCTTATATGGGAGGACTGGGAACATATAAAAGGTAGCTTCAAATTGAGGATTATTCTTGTTTCGAATTCCTTCAAAATTAAGAATTTGGATATATATATATATATATATATATATATATATATATATATATATGTAGAAGTCAAAATAAGTATAATTCCATTCAGTTTACAATGAACTTTCTAATAACTGGAGCCATAAAATGAAAGAGGATGCCTTATGATTGGGCCTCCTAACACTGAAAGCATTTGAGCAGAAGTTAGGTAACCACTTGTCAATGGTATTACTCATGGGATTTATGCTTTGTGTGCTGATTCTCAAATCAAATCTCCCACCTGAGAATTGAGAGATAGCACATATAGTAGCCAAGAGCATTTAGAATCAGAAGGAACCATAGAAATCTTCTAGATCTCTTCTCATATCATCCAATAAGAAGCTGGGACCTGGAAAAGTGAATTCCTTTAGCTCAGGATCTTAAAGATAATAAATAGGAAACCTTGGATTCAAATTGAAGTCCTCTGAATATAGATCTGCTTCTCTTTCCATTACACCAAATTGCTTTATAGTATAGCATTGTAAAAGCAAATTTGAACTGGGATTTGATTGGAACTGGGATTGATTCTGAAGAGACAATCACAAATGATTTTAGTGAGGAAGAAGCTAAAGGAGGGCTTTGAAAAGACATAAGATTTCACAGAGAGCTCATTAATGAACTTAGATTGTAAAGTACAATAAGAGACTTGGAAGTAAGGACATGTAATTGAAGATGATTAAAAAAATGGTCATAGCCCTCTAAAAATAGTGTTAGACTAAAACTGAGAAATAACTCAGATTTCTGACAAATGTTATGGGATTAAAAAAGGAGGGAGTTGAGTTGTTCTACCTTCTCTGACATTTATCATTGTCCCATGTACTTCAAGCCGGAGGATCTTATACTATGCTTGATCTTCCTCTTGCTCCCAACATAATCTAAAAATATCCTGTTTTATTTCTGTTTACTCCACTAGAGAGAATGATCTTCAGACGGGAAAGAATAGAACAAAAATACTTAGCAGAAAATTGAAACCCAAAGATGAGGGAAAATATAGATGGTAAGAGCATAGCTATCCTCAAAGAGGACATCTAAGTAATCAAATCTGAGATGAATTTTATCTCAGGGAATGAAAAAAATTTTGGATAGACTTGCTGGCCTACTATAATAATAAAGAAACTGTGAAGAGTATTACTGGTCGATGAGAGAAATCTCTCTCTCCACACATGTATATACATATATATAAATATATACCTATATATGTATAAATTGTTTAAATTGGCATGTTTGCTATAGAATTATCATTGCTGTGAGGGTCAATATATCATACTGGAGGAAGTGTTAAACTTGGAGGAAGGAAAACTGATTTAATTTCTAGCTCTGAACTCATCTTTGCAATCTCTAGAAAATCACAAACTCTAAGACAAAATTTCCATATCTGTTAAATGGGAACAAAATTTTTTAATATAGTAAATTTCCATATATTACAGCAGGATAATATGAAGAAAATGATTTGTGAATTAAAAAAAAATTGAGAGTTATTTATCTTGTAGAAATTCTAAAATAGATGATTTAAGGAATAGTTTGTGTCTACTTGCAAAGTAAGGGAATTCCAAAGAACTAGCATGGCTTCATTAAAAGCACATCATGTCCAATTAATTGTCTTCCTTCCTCCCTCCCTCCTTAAATTCTTCCAACCCTCCCCACTTCCTTCTCTTTTTCCTTCTTTTGCTCCCTCCTTTTCTTTCTCCTTCCTTCCCTTCTTTCCTCCTGCCCATCGTTCATCTCTGTTCTTCTTCCTTCCTTTTTCCTTCCTTCCTTCCTCCTTTCCTTCCTCTCTCCTTTTTCTTCTTCCTTCCTTCTTTTCATTCTTCCCATTTTATAGTGCTTAGCACAATTCCCTACTATTAAAAGTGCTATTCCATTGTCTTCTTTTTTCATCAGAATTAGACCAGTACAATTAGTGGGAAGAGAATCATAAACTGCTAGATCCAGGAGAGTTTTCAGAAGTGATCTAATACAATTTCTCATTTGGCCAATGAGGCAACAAATTCAGAGAGCATAAATTGCCCAAAGTCTTTTTTACTAGCTAAGATTTGAACCCACTTAAATTTCATTGTTCTTTTCACAAAATCACATTACAATACATTGGAGATCCTTGACTCTGGAAATCAAAGACCTAGATTCAAATATAGTCTGATACTTCTTAGATGATTTTAAACAGATTACTTCATTGCCCTCAGTTTCCACATCTGTAAAATGAAGGATTTAGAATCCTTTGAGATCTCTCCTAACTTTAGTTAATAATCCTAAGACCTCTGATCTCATTTTTGTTCATGCACACCATAGAGACTAACTTCTGGACTTTCCAAGAGGGGCACATTGATGACAAGAATCGATATATGAATCCCCCTCAGATAGTCTCTGAAACATGTTGGAGGGGTTCTAGCATAGCATAACTGACATCCCAGCAGCAGGAGAAGACAGTCCTCAGATGAAGCATATAGCAAGCAAAGGTCCTTGAACTTCTATAATAAGAGAAGTAACCCTCTGAGCAATTCCAAGTCCCTTAAAGGCTGGACCTAGGCTGTGTTATTATTCCCAATACTGGACAGATTATGCCCACATTCAATTTTAAGGCTTGATCCAAGCACAGGTCACTCAATGAACAAACAAAAGAAAACTATATACCAATATCCTGGAGGAGATCAGTTCAAATATTTAATATAAAATAATAATAATATCATTATTAGAAACATATCATGTTGGATTTACAATAGGGATACAGGGTTGAGACAAGAGAAGGATAATTATAAATAAATTAGACTATAGGAAACATAAGATTAAATGTACATTTCTTTAATTGAGTAAATATTTATTTAATCAAAGAGCAAGTATTATAAGTAATGGAGAAATGTTAGAGGCCTTTCCAATGAGTTAATGGATAAAGCAAGGACCCCCATGATCACAAGCACTGTTTAATATAGTGCTAAAGCTTGGGCTATAATGAAGAGAAGGAAGCTGATGGAATGTGCATCATCAAAAACACCCCACATTATTATTTTTTCTGAAGTCTGATATTATATTTAGAGAATGATGCTATATTTAGAGAACTTTAGAGAATCAATTAAAAATTAATTGAACCAGCTTCAGTAAAGTTGTAAAATATAAAATAAATGTGCACGAATCATCAGAATCTTTATATTACCCAAAAATGTGGCAGAAAGAACAGATGAATAAAAATGCGTGTTACTTAAAAAATAATAAACTTTTAACCAAAAAGATCATTAGTAATTTTAGAGATAGTAGTTTTAAATGAGTGATGAAATTGGATGTCAGATTGCACTGAACTGAGAAGTAAGGAGAAAAAACAAAAGGGGAGCAGCAAATATAAATAACTTTTCCTAAGAGATTGTGTAAAGGAGAAGTATATTTCTAATGAGCAAAGAGAGTAGTGCCTAGTGCATTGATGATGTTTGTCGTTTGTTCTCAAAGAAGACAATGATGTCATGGAGGTGATGCCATGACAAGCATATGAATTGGAATTGATTGAGGGGGTGTAAAGGAAGAGAAATACAAGATGATGTCTTGAGGACATAGTAGGGTTTAGTGAAGAATTTTAAAGATAGCCGAGACTTGTATATGTTCATGAGAAGCAAGAAAGGACAAAGTAGATAAAGAGGGACTAAAAGAGATGATAATTATTGGAACAATTCATTAGAGATCAAGAAAGGAGATAAAATCAAGAAAATATTTATAGGAGTAGCTTTTTCCAGGAAAAGGGCAACCTCTTTATCAAATCCTGGGCTAAAATTGGAAAGAAAGTAACATGACTTTCTCTGGTAGGTGAATATTGTGCCTTACCATGCTGTGAATCAGACTAAGAAATTTCTTTCTGTCTCCTCCACAGTCCACACATTGGACTTCCTCTCCTTCTTCTTTCTCTCCCTAATTTCTGGAATCTTTTTTTGAGTTGTCTTCCTTATCAGAGTGTAAATTCCTTGAGAGAAGGGACTTTCTGGTTTGCTTGTATCTCTATCTTCTGAAATTATCACATGTGTTAAACTCTTAATAGTCATCCATTCATCTATCAGCCATCCACCTATCCATCTATCTATCTATCTATCTATCTATCTATCTATCTATCTATCTATCTATCTAATGGTTTTGTCCTTCATTTTATTTTTCTTTTTTTAATTTCCAAATTTATAATTCTAGTGTTTGATTTTCACCTCCACAGAAGTCACTGCAGATTGTACAATGTCATTTCAAATTTAACATGACTAAAAACAGAATAATCATCTTTTCTTTTATACAGTTTCTCTGTTCTGTCTTTCTTTTTTTTGAAAGATTTTATCTATTTTGAGTTTACAGTTTTTCCCTCATTCTTACTTCCTTTCCCCCATCCACACAGAAGGCATTCTGTTAGTCCTTATATTGTTGATCTCAGTTAAATATGATGAGAGAGAAATCATATCCTTAAGGAAGAAAAATAAAGTATAAGAGATAACAAAATTACATAATAAGATAAAGGGTTTTTTCCCTAAATTGAAGGTAATAGTTTTTGGTCTTTGTTCAAAATCCACAATTCTTTCTCTGGAAACAGATGGTATTCTCCATTGCAGATAGTCCAACATTGTCCCTGGTTGTTGCACTGATGGAATGAACAAATCCATCAAGGTTGATCAGTGCCCCCATGTTGCTGTTAGGGTGCACAATGTTTTTCTGGCTCTGCTCATCTCTCTCAGCATCAGTTCATGCAAATCCTTTCAAGCTTACTTGAATTCCCATCCCTCCTGGTTTCCATGACATACATATACCACAGTTTGTTAAGCCATTCCCCAGTTGAATGTTCTTCATTTTCAAAGAAGACTATGACATTAGGGAGATGATACCATGGCATGTATGTGAATTGGAGGGAGGAGGCTGTTGTGCTATGTCACAAGGTTCACTTTCTCCTCCAGAACCATCTGGGTTCAGTGGATAGATATGAATGAGGATGACTAGAGCTGGCCCTGGATGCAAGGTAATGAGGGTTAAGTGACTTGGTTGAGTTCAAACAGCTGGTTAGTCTGAGACTGGATTTAAACTCTCATCCTCCTGACTCCAAGGCCAGTATTCTATCCAGTGCATCACCTAATTGGCCTCATATACTTGACACTACCTGTGTGACCTTGGGCAAGTCACTTGACCCTCATTGCCTCACACCCAGGGTTATTGCCAATCGTCTGTTTTTTTTTAGATTTTTTTTGCAAGGCAATGGGGTTAAGTGGCTTGCCCAAGGCCATACATCTAGGTAATTAAGTGTCTGAGGCCAGATTTGAACTCAGGTACTCCTGACTCCAGGGCTGGTGCTTTATCCACTGTGCCACCTAGCTGCCCCTATCTTCAATCATCTTGAATCATATCTGACCACTGGATCCAGATGGCTCTGAAGGAGAAAGTGAGACTAGTGACTTAACACAACACCCCCTCAATCAATTCCAATTCATATGCTTGTCATGGCATCACCTCCATGACATCATTGTCTTCTTTGAGAACAAACGACAAACATCATCAATGCACTAGGCACTACTCTCTTTGCTCATTAGAAATATACTTCTCAAGACTCATAAATCAGATCAAACTATAATTGATTTAAACCACCCCTCTTTTCACTTCCAAGTTTTTTTTATAAAAAGAGCAGAACCAAAAATTTGATCTTCAACTACAAGACTCAAGAGATGCATAAAAAGATAAATGGAAAACATTGAACTGTATTCATCCCTACATGGGAAGATAATACTTGTAACTCTTGAGAATTGTATTCATCTTAGGATAGATAGTTAAAGGGTTACATATCCTTAAAGGGATTGTACTTAGATGATGATGGATATAAATGAGATATGAATGTGATGTTGATAATGAGGGTGGTATTTCCTATAGGGACAGAGGGAGAGAGAATACTTAGAGGTTCTATAGATAATTAAATAATGAAGTGACCTTAATTTACTAAATACTTTAGTTAGGGAGGGTTAGAATACAAGTTGGGCCGAGGGTGGAAGCATACTTAGAAGGGTTAGACATAACTAGATTAGGAAGTGATCTTGTCTTAATACATACTTTGGTAAAACAAGGGTTATAGCACTATGGTTGGAGAGCTAAACAGACAGAAAGAATATATTTAGAGGGAATGAACATGAAAAGAGAATGAAGCAAAATTTGCTTTGTTTGCTCCTTTGGCTGCAATTGAAGGGAGTGTGCTTGGAACAGGGGAGGTATAAATGGTTCATGAAAAGATTTGACTGCATGATGCTTTGGTTCATGAGAATTGTGAGTCCATGAAAAGAGTGGTGGTATAATTCAATTATAGTTTGATGTGATTAATGACTCTTGAAAAGTGTATATCTGGTTGGTTTTATTTTTTGTTTGTTTTGGCAAGTCAATGGGGTTAAGTGACTTGCCCAAGGTCACACACCTAAGTAATTATTAAGTGTCTGGGGCTGGATTTGAACTCAAGTCCTCCTAATTACAAGGCTTGTGCTCCATCCACTGTGCCACCTAGCTGCCCCAAGATGTATTTCTAATGAGACAGAATAGGGTAATGTATTTTGTGACTATGAGACAAAGTTACTTATCATTCAAGCAGGCAAGCAATCAAACTTTGAGAATGATTCTTCTATTAGGACAGATAAAAGGAGTACATATTTTTTTCTTTTTTTGTCTTTCTTTTTATTTTGATCTTATTTAATTTTTTTATTTCACAATTTTCCCCATAATCTTGCTTCCCTCCCCCTGCCTCCCATAGAAGGCAGTTTGATAGTCTTTGCATTGTTTCCCTGCTATACAGTGAATAAATTGAATGTGTTGAGAGAGAAATCATATCTTTCCTTAAGGAAGAAATAAAATATAAGAGTAGCAAAATTACATGAGATAACTTTTTTAAAAAAATTAAAGGTAATAATCTTTGGTCTTTGTTCAAACTCCACAATTCTTTCTTTGAATACAGATGGTATTCTCCATCACAGATACTGAAAATTGTCCCTGATTGTTGCACTGATGGAATGAACAAGTCCATTAAGATTATTCATCATCCCCATGTTGTTTTTAGAGTGTACAATGTTCTTCTAGTTCTGCTCATCACACTCAGCATTGGTTCATGCAAATCCTTCCAGGATTCTCTAAATCCCCATCCCTCCTGGATTCTAGGTTCCATGAAGTACATATACCACAATTTGTTCAGCCATTCCCCAATTGATAGACATTCACTTAATATAAAATTCTTTGCCACCACAAACAGAGCTGCCATGAATAGTTTTGTACAAGTGATGTTTTTACCCTTTTTCATGATCTCTTCAGGATATAGACCCAGTAGTGGTATTGCTGGATCAAAGGGTATGCACATTTTATTGCCCTTTGGGCATAATTCCACATTGCTCTCCAGAAAAGTTGGATGAGTTCACAGTTCCACCAACAATGCAATAGTGTTCCAGATTTCCCACATCTCTTCCAGCATTGATCATTGTCCTTTCTGGTCATATTGGCCAGTCTGAGAGGTGTGAGGTGGTACCTCAGAAATGACAAAGTTGTTGTAGGTATAAGACAGGGTTAAAATAATAAAGACATAAACATTAGGACTATACTAGGAATTAGTGGATAAATAACACTAAGTAAAGAAGTTCAATAATTATAGTATAGAGAAAATGGGGAGAGTGTAAACACTGAATAAATCCTACTCTCAATAGATTTGGCCCAGAGAGGGAATAACAAACATTGCCATCTGTGTTTAATATATATATATATATATATACATATATATGTATATATATATATATGTATGTATGTATGTATCTATCTATATATAATACATATATCCTACAGGGAAGTGGTGCAGGGGGTAGAGAAAAGGAAAGAAAAATTTAGAAGGAACTGATAAAAGGGAAGGTAAAGGTAAAAGGTAAAAATATTAAAGTTAAAATTTTTAAAATGTTAAAGGGGAAAGTAACAAAATACTGCTGAGTAGAAATAAGAGGAAAGGAAAAATATAAATTGGGAAGCTTTTAACCATAAATATGAATGGGTGAATTCTTCCATAAAAAGGAACAAAAAGAATGGATTAAAAAACAAAATCCTACAATATGTTGTTTATAAGAAACACATTTAAAGCAGATAGATATACACAGGAAAAGGCAAAAGGCTGGAACAAATTATATTATGCTTCAGTGGAAGTAAAAAAAAATCAGAGCATTAATCCTGATCTCTGACAAAGCAAAAGCAAAACTACATATCATTAAAAGTGCTAAGGAAGGAAATTTTATCATCTGAAAAGGCACAATAGGGAATGAAGTTATATCTTTACTGAACAGATATGCCTCAAGCATTATAGTATCCAAATTCTTTCAGGAGAATCTCCCTCTGTCAGAATTAGATAAATCTAACCACAAACTAAACAAGAAGGAAGTTAAGAAGTTGAATACATTCTTAGAAAACCAAGATATAATAGACCTTTGAAGAAAATTTAATGGGATAGAAAAGAATGTGCCTTATTTTCTCTGCAGTACATGGCACCTATAGCAAAATTGAGCATGTACTGGTGCATAAAATACTTATGATCAAATACAGAGAGTCATAAATAACAAATGCATACTTTTCAGAGCATGATGAAATACAAATTGCATGTAATAAAGGGCCAAGGAAATATTAATCAAAATTAATTAAAAACTTAATTTTAAAGAATTAGTATATCAAACAAAAAAAATCAGAATAAATAATCAACCATTCATCCAAGAAAATGACAACAATGAGACATTATACCAAAATTTATGACATGTAGCCAAAGCAACTTTAGAGGAATTTTTTTTTATCTCTAAATGCTTATATGAATAAAATAGAGACAGAGGAGACCAATGAATTGAGCATGGAACTTAAAAAGTTAGGAAAAGAACAAATTAAAGATCCCCAATTAGATTCAAAATTAAAAATACTGAAAATAAAAAAAGATATTAATGAAATTGAGAGCAAACATTTATCTAATAAATAAAACTAGGAATTGTTTTTTATAAAAAAATAAAACATATGAACTATTCACTAATCTGATTAAGAAAAGAAAGAATACCAAATTACCACTGTCAAAAATGAAAAGGCTGAACTCACCACCAATGAGGAGAAAATTAAAGAGATAATATGCAGTTATTTTGCCCAGCTATATCCAATAAATTTGACAACCTGAGGGAAATGGATGAATATTTACAAAAACATAAACTATCCATATTAACAGAAGAGAAAATAAAATGCCGAAATAACCCCATTTCAGAATAAAGAAATTGAAGAAGCCAGCAATAAACTCCATAAGAAAAAATCTCTAGATCTAGATGGATTTACAAGTGAACTTTGCAAAACATTTAAAGAATAATTAATTGCAATTCTACATAAACTATTTTAAAAAAATCAGAGAAAAAATGAGTTCTGCCAAATTCCTTTTATGACACCAATATGGTGCTGATACCTAAAAGTAGATCTCTCTTAGCAAAGAGATTGCAATAAGTTATTACCAGAATAATACACCATGATCAGGTGGGATTTATACCAGGTAGGCAGGGATGGTTCAATATTAGGAAAGCACTTAACATAACTGAACACATCAATAACAAAACCAACAGAAATCATATGATTATCTTAATAGATGCTGAAAAAGTCTCGCAAAATACAATATCCATTCCTATTAAAGGCACTAGAGAGTATTGGAATAAATGGAGAATTTTGTAAAATAATAAGCAGTATTTATCTAAAACCATGCACAAAATTTATATGTGAGTATAAACTAAGAGAGCTTCTAATGAGATCAGAAGTGAAACAAGGATGCCCCTTATTATCATTAGTATTCAATATGGTATTAGAAATGTTCACTTTAACAATAAGAGAAGAAAAAGAAATTGAAGGAATTAAAATTGACAATAAAGAAGCAAACCATTCACTCTGAAGATGAAATGATGGTATACTTAGAGAAGCTTAGAAAGTTAACTAAAAGGCTATTTGAAACAATTAAGAAATTCAACAAAGTAGCAGGATATAAAGTAAACCCACATAAACCATCAGCATTTCTATAAATGAACAACAAAACTCAAGGACAAGAGTTAGAAAGAGAAATTCCATTTAAAGTAACTTAAGACACGATAAAATTCTTGGGAATCTACCTCCCATGACAAGACCCAGAAACTGTATGAATACAATTACAAAACACTTTTCACACAAAGACAGATCTAAACAATTGGGGAAATGTCAATTTATCTTGGTTAGGCTGAGTTAAGATAATAAAAAATGACAATTTTGCCAAAATTAAATTATTCAGTGCCATACCAATCAGAATAACAAATAACTATTTTAAAGAGTTGAAAAAAAATAGAAACAAAGTTCATCTGAGATCAAGTATATAAAGAGAATTGATGAAAAAAAACTGCAAAGGAAGTTGGTCTAGCTGTACCAGATCTAAAGTGGCAGCCATCAAAACTGTCTAGTCCTAGATAAGAAAAAGAGCAATAGTACAGTGGATTCGACGAAGTACAAAACTATCAGCAGTCAATGACTAAAATAATCTATTCTTTGACAATCCAAAAGGCATTAGCTTCTGGGAGGAGAGCTCACTATTTGACCAAAACTGCTGGGAAAACTGGAAAAAATATAGTACATTATAAATTGCAAAATAGAATGTTTTGATTATATTAAATTTAAAAGGTTTTGTACTAATAAAAACAAAGCAACTAAGAATGGCAGGGAAATAGAAAGCTGGGAAACAATTTTCACAGCTAGGGGTTTTGATAAATGGTCAAAGGGCATGAGCAGGCAGTTTTCAAATAAAGAAATTAAAGCTATATATAATCATATGGAAAAATGTTCCAAATCTTTATTGATTAGAAAATTGCAAATTAAAGCAACTATGAGCTACCACCTCACACTTTTCAGATTGGCTAAGATGACAAAAGGGAAAATAATGAATGTTGAATAGACTAAAGCAAGATTGGGAATTAATGCGTTGCTGGTGGAGTTGTGAACTAATCTAACCTTTCTGGAGAGCAATATGGCACTTTGCCCAAAGAACAATAAAACTGTTCATACCCTTTGACCCAGCAATTCCAATACTAGGCCTAAATCCAGAAGAAATCATGAAAAATGGGAAAAGTCCCACATGTTCCAAAATATTCATAGCAGCTCTTTTTGAACTGGCAAAGAATAGGAAATTGAGGGGATGCCCATCAATTGGGGAATGACTGAATAAATTATGATATGTGAATGTTATGGGATACTATTGTTCTTTAAGACTTCATGGATGGTTAAACTACAGAGAAGTGAGGCTGAGCAAAGGGAACAGAACCAAGAGAATGTGGTATACAATAACAACAATATTGTGAGTTGATCACCTATGATGGATACAGCTTCTCTCAGCAGTTCAGAAATCTAGGATAAACCTGAGAGACATCCAGAGGGAAAAAAATCCAACAAAACCCTTTTTCACTTTGGTCACTTTTTAAACAATTCTCTTATGTTTTTCCTTCCTATCCCATAGATTTCTTCCTCATATACTATTCCTCCTACCCAAAATGTATGTAAAAATGTTAGACACAATTACATATATAACTTTTACCAGACTCTTTGCCACTGACCAGGAGGAAAGTGGGGAGGGAGAGTGATAGAAAAATGTGTAATTTTTAAATGATTTTGTTTTTGTCTTTCAATTTTGAAGAGGACCATGACATCAGGGAGGTAATAACATGACAAGCACATGAAGTGGATTTGAGTGAGGGGCTACTGTGCTAAGCCACCGGTCTCATTGTCTTCTCCAAAGCTATCTGGGAGATGGCCCTGGATGCGAGGCAATCAGAGTTAAGTGACTTGCCCAAGGATACATAGTTAGCTTATAAAATCAAATGTCTGAGGCCAGATGCAAGTGGATGAATTTTGAAAAACCTTTAGAACATATAATTGGAAAAATAAAAGAAAATATCAATCTGAAAAAAAGAAAGTGACTGGCAACAGAGTACAGTTGAAAGAACACTAGAGGTGTGGATGTGCATTCTCATCTTAGCTCATTCCCTTCCTAGTTCTATGACTTTGGGCAAGTCTTTTTATTTCTGTGGTCTTCAATTTCCTCACCTGAAAAATGAAGGGATTTAAAACTATTATCTCTGAAAGATTCTTCCAGTTCTAACAGTGTATGAGGATATAAGTAGATTGAGATGTACCCTTAATTAATCAACTTAACACTTATCTTTCTCAGAGGAGGGGGCAGACATTGGGCATATATATTGATCTACTGAGACTACTGGAAGAGTCATGGTTAAACTTGGGAGACTGTAAATTTAAATAAAAACATCTGAGAGCAAACTGTGTCAGGCTCTCACTCCAGCAGATAGTAAATTACTCCATCTCTGTCAGGAGGTGTGCTTGCCAACTATTTTATATGGTAACACTGGATTTGCAACATAGAACACTGGTGTTATCTAAGGGTGTAACTAGCAATTTGAAATTGGTACACACAGCAGTTGACCGATTGGTCCCATCCCTGTCATCCCCCAAAGTAGACATGCCATTATACACACTGTGGTCTCCAGTTCAGTGGGAGCAGCTGGCTACACACTACTGTTTGCAAATGTCCAAAGAATTCTGTGTCTTTCTTCCCTTCCATTGCCCCCCCCTTTTCCAAAAGATCACCTGAACACACTGGAACACTCATTCAAACACACACACACACACACACACACACACACACACACACACACACACACACACACACACACACAAACACACAGACACAGTTAGTTTCAATGAAACTGCTTGTGATTAAATGGAGCTTCTTATATTCCAACAAATATGGAGAGAAGGGAAATTTTGTAATGCTTTACTTATAATTTATGAGATTTGTATTTTTGCCATGACCAAGTGAAAACACTCTATATTGATACCTGATGGTGTTTCACCTAGAGGAGAGTTTGTAAAAGGGGCTTGAGGAACTTCCTTTCTCCTGGTTAAGCAGAAAAGTGAAATGTTCCATTTCTTTTTTTTAAAAGATTACAAATGCACTGACAATAAAAAGAATAGTAGGAGATGGGGGGTGGCTAGGTGGCGCAGTGGATAGAGCACTAGTCAGGAGTACCTGAGTTCAAATACAGCCTCAGACACTTAATAATTACCTAGCTGTGTGGCCTTGGGCAAGCCACTTAACCCCATTGCCTTGCAACAAAAAAGACAGGAAATTAATATATTTGTCATTTGATTGGAAGATACAAAAATGTGACACAAAGAAAACATTTAAAGAGAAGAATCATACTGGAATAAACCAATATAAATGAGGTTCCTTCTGAAAAGAAAGGAATTAAATACTCTGAAGATGATGCCAATGTTTTTCCATTTGTGAATGAAGATGAAACACATGACTATAAATTGATATCTTTATATGTGTATGAATATATAATATATAAAACCATATAAATATAATATTATGCATATGTGTGTGTTTTTGATTAGTGACTCTCAGTTGAGGAATAATGTTGAAACCATTTGTCAGCCCAATATTAAGTAATAATAACAAAAGTAGAGAGGTAGAGAGGTCTGGAAAAAAACCCCAACAGATGTAGCTAATGACGAGTTGATACCCAAGATAGGGAAGGAGATAATAAGGAGGATAGGGAAGGACATAATAAACCTCCTTGATGAGGTTTAATCACTTGGCCCATGTAAACTACATAGTGAATGTTGAATTGAAAGTTATATTTACTTTCTGGTCAAGATGATAAAAAGATTCTAGAACTCTTCCCACAACAACTTTGGATGAATACTCTAAAGCAGGGGAAGGGAATGTCCAGCCTGTGGGTCATATATGGTCTATGAAAACATTTGGTCTTTTTCTGCCAAGGCAACCACAGCTGGGACTTAAAAACTCAATAATTCTAGAAGCTTTTTAAAGTGAATTAATTGTCCAAATATGACAGGTTAATTTTTAAGTTGACAATTTTGTATGGCCCATGAATTATGCTATAAATATCCAAATGAACCTTATAGAAAAAAGGATCTCCATCCTTACTCTAAAAAAGACCCTAATAGTACAGAACCAATGGAAAAAAAGGAGCGAAACAAAATTTCAACTCAGGGTACTTTGGAGGAACTTCAGAAAGTCCAGAAAATGTAGGAGAGCTGGGAAGCCAGCGAGGAAGGTTCTTGGCCCCAGCACACTTCAGATCCCAGTTCAGCAGGTCAGTGGTGAGAGTTCCCAACACCAGCTCTGAGAGCAATATTTGAACTCTGGAATGCTGTGTGGCATTGGGCTACCTTAGTGCAGGGAGCATACCATGCACATCAGAGAAGCCAGTAAACTAGGCCCTAGACACCTGGACCCCAGCACAAAAAGCTTGAGGCTAGAGCTCCTGTGCCCCAGTAGTAGAGTTCAAATATCAAATGGAGCAAAAAACAAAGAAAAACAAAACAAAATGAGTCCTAACCATAGAAAACTACTATTCTGAGGATAATAAAAGAAGAGGAAAGCAATGACAAAACACCCACATGTGAAGTATTAAAGGAATTTATTAATTGGTCTCAAATATCAAATGACCTCTTAGAAAATTTCAAAAAAAATTTTAAACCAAAGAAGAGAGAAGAAGAAAAATTAACAAAATAATTAAGTCATGCAGGACAATGAAAAATTGACTAAAGAAAACAATGCCTAGAAAAGTAAAATTGACCACCTGGAAAACTGAAGAAAGTAAAACTCTAAAAATTAGAATTGGATAAATGAAAACTAAAAACACCATGAAACAGCAAGATTCCAACAAATAAAACCAAAAAGTTAAAAAATTAGAAGAAAATATAGAATACCTCTTGGGAAAAAATAACCTGAAAAATAGATCTAGAAAAGATAATTTATGAATTATTGGTCTACCCAAAAGCCACAATAAGAAAAAGAACCTAGCAATATTTTTTTAGGAAATTATGATTTTAAGCTACCCTAATATCCAAAGCAAAAATAGAACAACAATATAAAATTGTCCTTGAAAGAATCATTTTGGTCACTCCTAGAAAGAGATGCCCAATAAAAATTCCAAGGCATATTTTAGCCAAATTTAAGAATTTTTAGCTAAAGGAGAAAATACTGCAAGAAGTCCAAAAGAAATAATTTAAACACCGGGAAATCACAGACAGAATAACCCAGGATATATCAGTTTCAACATTAATTGAATGAGGATAGAAAGGAATATACTTTCTTCTCTGTGTTATGTAGCACTTACACAAAATTTGACCATATGTTAAGGCACAATGACCTCCCAATTAAATGCAGAATAGCAGACATTTTAAATTCATCATTTTTAGATCATGATGCAATTAAAAATTACATGTAATAAAGGATGATATATAAAAATGCTTAAAATTAATTGGAAACTAAATAACTTAATTTTAAAAGATGAGTAGATCAAACAGCAAATAGAAACAACTATTTCATCCAAGGCAATGACGATGATGAGACATCATACCAAAACTTGGAGAATGCAGCCAAAGTAGTTATCAGAGTATATTTTATATCTCTAAATGCTTTTACAAATAAAATAAAGAGCAGATCAATGAATTAGGTATGGAATTAAAAATGTTAAAGAGGAGCAAATTAAAAAATCTTCAATTAAATACCAAATTAGAAATTCTAAAAATCAGGAGAAATGAATAAAATTGAAAGAAAACCTGAAAGTTGATTTTATGAAAAAGGCAAATAAAATGGATAAACCTTTGGTCAATCTGATTAAAAAAGAAAGAAAATTACCAATTATCAATATGAAAAATTAAAAAGGTAAACTCACTACCAATGAAGAGGAAATTAAAGTAATAAGTCAGAACTATTTTGCTAAATGTATGACAATGATTCTGACAATATAAGTGAATGAATGAATATTTATAAAAATATAAACTGCCCATATTAACAGAAGAGGAATGAAAATACTTAAGTAGTCCTATTTCAGAAAATGAGTCATCTATGATCATCAACTATGAACACCCTTAAGAAAAATCCCCAAGGGCTGATGGATTTACAAGAGAATTTTATCATTTTTAAGAATAATTAATTGCAATTCTATATATGCTATTTGAAAAAGTAAGTGAAAAAGTTCTGTTGAATTCCTTTTATGACATCAACATGGTGCTGAAACGTAAGCCAGGAAGAGCAAAACAAAGAAAATTATAGATCAGTCTCCCTAATATTGAAATATTGATGCAAAAATTTTAAATGAAATTTTAGCAAAGAGATTACATCAAGCTATCAGTAGGATAATACATTTTGATCAGATAGGATTTATACCAGGAATGCAGGGTTGGTTCAATATTAGGAAAACAATTAGCATAACTGACTATATTAATAGCAAATCTAACCCAAAACATATGTTTATCTCAATAGATACTGAAAAACCTTTTGACAAAGTACATCACTCATTTTTATTAAAAACACTAGACAGGGTGATACTGTAAGTCAATTAGGAGGAAAAACAAGGAATATTCTGACACCTCTATCGAGAAAGAAGGAGTTTAAGATCAAACAAGAGATAGAGAGCATTATAAACTGTAAAATAATTTCAACTACATTAAATTTAAAAGATTATGCACAAATAAAATCAATGTAACCAAAATCAGAAAGAATGTAGAAAACTGGGAAATAATTTTCATAGTTAGTGTTTCTGAGTCAAATTTATAAGCATACAAGTCATTCTCCAGTTGATAAATGATCAAAGGATATGAACAGGAACTTTACAGATAAAGAAATTAAAGTTATCCATAGCCACAGGAAAAAATGCTCCAAATCATTATTATTTAGAGAAATGCAAATTAAAACACCTTTGAAATACCTACCTCATACCTTTCATTTTGGTTGAAATGACAAAAAAGGAAGATGATCATTATTAGAGAGGATATAGGAAAACTGGGACACTGTTGGTGGAATTTGATTTGACGTCATGCACAAAGGACAATAAAACTGTACTCTTTTATCCAGTTATACCACTACTAAGTCTATATTCCAAAGAGATGACTCAGTGAATAGAGCACCATCCCTGAAATCAGGAGGATCTGAATTAAAATCTCTGTTTTTTAGTCTTTTGCAAGGCAATAGGGTTAAGTGGCTTGCCCAAGGCCACACAGCTAGGTAATTATTATGTGTCTGAGGCCAGATTTGGACTCAGTTACTCCTGAGTCCAGGGCCGGTGCTCTATTCACTGCACTACCTCACTACTCCCCTGAGTTCAAATTTTATTTCATACACTTACTAGCTTTGTGACTTTAGGCAAGCACTTAACCCTGATTGTGATTATCTCACATCCAGGGGCATATCCAGTCATTGTGATTCATATCTGGACCCAGATGGCTTTTTTATTCTAATCCAATTCCTGTGTATATCATTCCATCACCTCCTTGATTTTATAGTCTTCTTTGAGAATGAAGGACAAATATCATCATCCCAAAGAGGTCATAAAAAAGGGGGAAAGGCCCATGTGTTCAAAAATATTTATAACAACTCTTTGTATAGTGGTAAAGAATTGCAAATTGAGGGGATTTTCATCAATTGGGAATGAATGAACAAGTTATGGTATATGAATATTATGGAATACTTCTATAAGAAATCCCCATAAGTGGCCTGATTTTAAAAAAAAGCATGTAAAGACTTGCATGAACTGATGTAGAGTGAAATGAGCAGAATAGGAGAACATATAGTGGACAAAACTCCCTTTAGCAGTTCAGTAATTCAGGACAATCCTGATAAACTTGTCATGGAAAATGTCATCTGTAGCCAGAGGAAAAAACTATAGTCTGAATGCAGAGCAAAGTATACAACATTCACTTTTTAAAACTTCTTTTATGTTTTTTCTTTCTTTCTTATAGTTTTCCCCCTTTTTACAACATCATTAATATGGAAGTATATTAAATATATTGTATAAATGTGCAACATATATCAGATTATTCCTAGCCATGGGAAGGCTATAGAGAAGGGAGGAGGAAGAAAAATGTGGAACTCAAAAGCTTGTAAAAAAATCACTGTTGAAAATGATTTTTGCATATAATTAGAAAATAATTAAAAAAGCAAGTTATACTGTCTCACTTGTTCCATTTTTCTCAGTTTTGCTTGTAAATATGTATTGGGGGGAGCTCTGTTGAGGAAGGCAACATCTATTCTGCAGCTTTTGTATTTCCTGCTACTCCTTACATAGATTTACCTGTGATGTTTGTATCCCTACCTGTTAAACATCATGTAGCAGTATCTGTTAACCCTCACATATTGAAAAATAGAGGAGATGCTGAGAATCAATAGCCATCCCTTTTTTTGATATGGACCTATCTGAGGATTTTTTCTCATTAAAAAAGTTATTTAGGGGTGGCTAAGTGGCACAGTAGATGTAGCACCAACCCTGGAGTCAGGAGTACCTGAGTTCAAATCAGACCTCAGACACTTATTAATTACCTAGCTGCATAGCCTTGGGCAAGCCACTTAACCCCATTTGCCTTGCTAAAGAAAAAAGAAAAGAAAAAAAGCTATTTATAAAATCTACTTGCATCTTGAATCCTTTGCTAATCTAAATCCATCAATGTGTTACTACCTTGACATATTTTTCATAAATGCTTTTTAATTCTGTCCTTAATTTTGTCTTGTTAATCAAGATGAAATCAAAACCAAAGAATTTTCCTTTCAAAAATGGATACTTACTTAATTGGCAGTTATGATTACTGAGTCACTAGAAGTGATCTTTGAAAAATTGTGGAGAATGACTGAAATAACAATAGTTAACGTTTATAGAGTACTGATTATATACCGCGCACTATGTTTAAAATAATCTCATTTAATCCAAGGAAGGTTCTGTTATTACCCTCATTTTACAGATAAGGAAACTAAGACAAAAAGGGATTCAGTTGCCCAGAGTCACACAGCTAGTACATATCTAAGACTGGATTTGAATTTAGGTCTTCCTAACTCCAGGTCCAGGACTCTATCCACTATACTGTCTGGTTGGATAGATTATGGTAATGGTTATCCAAAATGTTATCCAAAATGAAGAGAATGGAGTCTGAAAGCTTTACGCTCAGTGAGCTCGACCTTGGTCTTTGACAGTTCTTCAGTATATTATGAAATTGATGGTCAATGAACATGTAAAAGAGAAAAAAAATCACAAAAACCCAATAGGCTTTCACCAAAAATATTTCATGGAAGTCTAATTTTGTTTCCATTTAAAAAAAATAAGATGAAGATGGCAGAGTAAAGACAGGAATTCCCAGGCGCTCCCCCCCAAGATCACTCCAAATACTAAATAATGACTCTCACCAAATTCTAGAGGAACAGAAACCACAAAAAGACTGAGTGAAACAATTTTCCTGTCCAAGATAATTTGGAAGATCCATGGCAAAGATTTGTTATGCTGGGGTTAGAAAGGGCCTGAAGTGCAGCCCTAGCTATATCAGTGAACCAACTCCAGTCATCTAGGAGCAGAGCTCAGAACACCTGGGTCCCTGAGAATGCCTTGGTCCATGGCAGTGGAGGCAGTGTCCGTGGCAGCAGAGACAGTTTCCAGACTTCTAAACCCAGGAATTGTGAAGGAAAACTTAGAAGGTCAGCAGAAAACTGCCACACCAGAATGAGAGTGGAGTTCAATCCAGTGCAGACCTCAGCTCAGCCCCAGCCCCAGGGGACCAGGAGCAGTCTTGGGAAGTCACCCAGCAGGGAGTCACCTGGCTGTGGCTTCTAGTATACTTAGTCCACAGATGGTAAGGGGATCAGGAAAGGTTACAGGGGTCTCTTTACTATCCCTGAGGCAAGACTCTATTGCTTTGTCCTTAGTCAGATGCAAGAAAAAGAGGAGAAGTACAACAGAGTTTACTGCCACTAGCAAGGACAGAAAGGAATGTTTGTGGTAATGGAGAGCAGTCACAGCCTCTCATAAGATCTTGGAGGAATTGAGGATTTGCAGTTTCCTGGGGGTATCCCTGAAAATAGCTGCAAAATCCCTCAAAAGCTTGGAACAGTTTGTCCTCCACTTAGAAGCAGAGCCCCACCATAAAAAAATAGTTAAAAATCAAGTCTTAGGCTGAGGAAATGAGCAAACAACAGAAAAGAAATCTGATCATAGATAATTTCTTTGGTCCTATGGAGGATCAAAATACACACTCAGAAGATGACAAAGTCAGAACTTCAGCATCCAAAACTTCCAAGAAAAAATATGAATTGGTCTCAGGTTATGGAAAAGTTCAAAAAATATTTTGAAAATCAAGTATGGGAGGTAGAGGAAAAACTGGAAAGAGAAATGAGAGCAATGTGGAAAAATCATGAAAACTTAATCAATAACTTGGTGAAGGAAATACAAAAAAACTGAAGAAAATAACATCTTAAAAATAAAAGTGGAAAATGGAAATGGAAAATGGTCAAATAGAAAAAAAAGCAGTCCAAGAGGCCATGAGGCACAATTGGCCAGATGGAAAAGGAGATACAAAAACTTCTGAAGAAAATAATTTCTCAAAATGTAGAATGGAGGTAAGGGAAGCTGATGATTTTGTGAGAAATCAAGAAACAATAAAACAAAACCAAAAATGAAAAACTAGTAGAAAGTGTGAAATATCTCCTTGGAAAAACAACTGATCTGGGAAACAGATCCAGGATTAAATTAAAATTATTGGACTACTTGAAAGTCATGAGCAAAAAAATAAGATTCCAGAAGTCTTTTTTCAAGAAATTATTCAGGAAAACTGCCCTGATATCCTAGAAGTAGGGGGTAAAATAGAAATTGAAAAAATTCCACCAATGACCCCCTGAAAGAAATGTGTGCATGCGTGTGTGTGTGTGTGTGTGTGTGTGTGTGTGTGTGTGTGTGTGTATGTGAAGGAGAAAATCTTACAAGCAGCCAGAAAAAGACAATTCAAATACTGTGGAACTAGTCAGGATAACACAAGATTTAGAAGCTTCTACATTAAAGGACTGTAGGATTTGGAATATGAGTATGGATTACAACCAAAACTGAACATCCTCTTTCAGGGAAAAAAGACTGACATTCTATGAAATAGGGGACTTCTAACTTTCCTGTGAAACAACCAGAGTTGAAAACTAGAACTTTAAGTACAGGACTCAGGTGCAGTATAGAGAGGGTGAACAGGAAGGGAATTTCATGAGAGACTTAATGATGTTAAACTGCTTGTATTTTCATTTATTAGGGCAGTTAGAAGGAGCATATATAGAAAAGACACAGGAGGAAGTTCAATTTGAAGGTATAATGGGGGAGAAAGAAATGCACTGGAAGAAAGGGTAGGGAGACGTAGAATAGAATAAGTTATTCACATAAAAGATGCAAGAAAAAGTTTTAGCAGTGGAATGGAAGAGGGGAAAGGTGAGGGGGAGTGAGCAAACCTTACTCTCATTGGAATTGACTTAGGGAATAACATACATACCCAAATGGATATAGGAATCTATCCTACTCTAGAGGAAAATAGGAGAGGAAAGGGATGGGAGAAAGGAGACAGGGGAGGGGAGGAGGGTGTAGGTGGTACAAGAGAGGTAAGATTGTGAGAGGAGGGTACTTACTTTTGAGGAGAGACAGTGAAAGGAGAGCAAGAATAGAATAAATGGGGGTGGTGGAATAGAATGGAGGGAAATACAGCAACTGTTGGGACAAAAAAGGATTGAAGCTTTCTCTGATAAAGACCTCATTTCTCAATCATAGAGAACTGAGTCAAATTTGTAAAAAAAAAATAAGAGCTATTCCCCAATTGATAAATTATCAAGATACATAACTTTCAGATGAGGTTATCAATGCAATCTATTTAAATATATATTAAAAAATGTCCTACTGTACTATTGTTAGGAGAAATGTGGGTTGAAATAGATCTGAGATACCAATGTATACCTATTTGGATTGACTAAATGATAGCTGTTGGAAAAAGATGTAGGGAAATTGAGACATTGATGCATTATTGGAGGAGTTGTGAATGAATCAATAGTTCTATAGAGCAATTTGGAACTATGCCCTAAAAGCTATAAAACCATGTTTAACCTTTATCCTAGCAGTATCACTGCCTAGGTATATATTCCAGAAGAGATGAAATATGGGAAAAGAAGAATCCATATGTTTAGGGATATTTACAGCAGCTCTCTTCTGGTGATAGGGGGCTGGAGATTGAGGGGATTCCTAGTGGTTGGGGAGAATGACTGAACAAATTGTGGTATGTAATTGAGATGAAATGCTGTTCTGTTACAGGAAATGATGATGAACAATATTCTCCCAGTAAAAAAACAAACAAACAAAAACAACCTTACACAAGCAGATACAATGGGAAATGTACCTTGTACATTATTACAGGATGATCAGCTGTGTATTACCTATTTTCAGCAATGCTGTGACCCGAGAGAACTCTGAAGGACTTATGAGAAAGAATGTGATCCATCCCAAAGGCAGAGTTGATGGTGTCTGAATACAGACTGAAGCATAATTTTTTTCACTTTATTTTTTGGAGGTTCCTCATTTTGTGTGTGTGTGTGTGTGTGTGTGTGTGTGTGTGTGTGTGTGTATGTGTGAGTGTGTGTAGGTTATATTTATTTTTACATGACTTTTATAGTAATGTTTTTCATGGTTGCACATTTTTAAACTACACCAAATAACTTCCTTTCTCAGTGAGAGGGAGTGGGGTGGGAGGAAGGGAGAGAATTTGAAACTCAATGCTTTGAAAGGAAATGTTGAAACTTGTTTTTGCAAGTAGCTTAGAGAAAAATTAAAAATAAATAAAAATAAAGAATAAGATAACCAAATCATCCAAGTTAGGGGAATGTTCTAGATTTATTTGACCTAGATTTTAAGAAAGCATTTGATAAAGTATTTTATGCTATTTTTGTTACTTATCTCAGAGAAATCAGGGTCACACAATAGTATAAAGATAGGAGGCTGGATAACTTATAAAGATAAAAGTCTGGAATGGCTCTATGTACTTAGGAAAGATTCTTATGGAGTTTGTGTTTGCCTTAATGGTTTTATAATGATCTGCTTGAAAGATTTGCAGATAAAACAAAGCTGAGAGGAATAGTTAAAAAATGAAATCGATGGTGTCAAATTCAATTAGAAATAGGGGTCACTCTATACATAGGAATCCCTGCAGACCAATTTAACAAAAACAAAACCAAAAAACTTCCAATACAACTTATTGACATTACATATGTTCTATTATATTTTTATTTTGCTGATTATTTCTCTATTTTCATTTGTTGGAGGTGAGTTTGAAGAAGTGTTTGTCACTTCTGTTCTAGATGACAGAGTTAAGAATACAAAAGAAATTTCCAGTCTGAAACATTGGGCTGATACTGTCTTTGAAATGAAATTGAGTGGGGGTAACCTTAAGATTTTATACTTGGGAAGGGGCATCTAGACAGCAGGTCAGTAGTTTTAATGAGTTACAAGCTAAATGTGAGCCATCAATAAAATGTAACGTAAATATAAATTTCATTGTTAGTTGTAGTGGCCAAAATTAGGGAAGTGATAATCCTATTAGATTCTTATAAGCTTACACCATATTTGAAATATTTTATGTGGTTCTATAGTCTTCCTTCCTTCCTTCCTTCCTTCCTTCCTTCTTAGTTATATTAAAGTAAGGATTCTTATCTGGACTAGATGTACTCTGGGGTTCCTTCCAATGGAGATTCTGTGAATTTTGGTAAAATGAGAAACTCTGGCTAATATAGATGTTGACATCTTGCTTTGAACATGGAAAGCCAGGTTTCACTGAAAAATTAGGCAGACAGATTTTGCTGTTCACCAGCAAACATTTTTCAATCTAATAAGTCAGTGATTAAGTGAGGATGTTCAGTTTTGGTTGTAGTCCATACTCATATTCCAAATCCTACAGTCCTTTAATGTAGAAGCTTCTAAATCTTGTGTTATCCTGAATAGTTCCACAGTATTTGAATTGTGCTAAGCACATCTCATCTTTTCTCATTTTTGTCTAATCTCAGTAATTACTTTTACAAATGAAAATTCTGAAGAAGTTCAAGCTTTGTAAGAGTATGAAAGAAGAAATGATTCTATATCACACCAGAACTAGAAACATAATCCTACAATGAATTTCCTGGGAGCAACTACTGCTCTCCATTGTTATCCTCATTGTACAACAAAAACTAGAACTTAAGTAGAATAAACAGGGGGAGAAATAGGATGGAGGAAATAAGTTAGCAATACTAACAGGAAAAACATTTAAAGTAAATTTCCCTTTTAAAGGTCTCTTTCTTAAACATATATAGAACTGAATAAAGTTTATAAAAATAAGAGCCATTTCCTAATTAATAAATGATCAAAAATATCAACAATTTTCAGATGAAGTTATCAAAATTATCCATAGCCATGTGAAAAAATAGCATTCTAATTCACTGTTGATTGTAGAAATGCAAATTAAAATAATATTATGGTACTGCTTCCTATCTATTAGATTTGCTAATAGGATAGAAAAGAAAAGTGACAAAGGTTGGAAGCGACATGGGAAAAATGAGACATTAATGCACAGTTTGTAGATTTGTGAATTGATTCAACCATTCTTTAGAGTACTTAGGAATTATTATCCATGCTCTTTACTCTAACAGTACTACTAGGCCCTATTCGCAAAAGAGGTTTTTAAAAAAGGAAAAGAATTTTATATGTACAAAGATATTTATAACAGCTCTTTTCTGATGGCAAAAAAGTGATTATTTGGGGATGTTCAGCCAATGGAGAATGATTGGAAAAATTGTGTTATGTGATTATGTTGCAGTACTATTGTGCTATAAGAAATGATGAGCAGGATGCTCTTGAAAAAACCAGGAAAGACTTATATAAATTGGTTCACAATGAATTTATGGCGTAGAAAGTAAGAGTAATAATGTAGGATGATGAATTGTTTAGATATTTTCAGCAATACTAATGATTCAAGACAACTCTGAAGGACTTTTTGAAATTCAATATTTAAAAAAACAATGTTAAAATTTTTCTTGCATAAAGAGAAAAATAAATGCTTATTACATTTATTTTTTGAGTAACAGGTGTTTTTATTACTCAACACTCACATATCTCCCATTATGCCAATTTAAAAAATCTGAAACAAAGTCTTCACTCCTTAATTGTATAGAATAGAGAGAAAAAGACCCAACAAATTCCCACATTAGTCCATATTAGTGTTCCACATTTAAGTTGATCACCTCTCTGTCAAGAGATGAATGGCATATTTTATCTTCACTGCATTGGTGTCATGGTTTATCATTGTATTTCCTTGAGTTCTAAAGGTTTTCAATATTGTTTTTCTCTCTAATGCCATGAACAAAGTATAAATTGTTCTCTTATATCTGACTTTGTTCTAAATCAATTCATAAAGATCTTACCATTTTCCTCTGAAATAGTTGATTTAATCCTTTTTATGTAATGATATTGCCTTATATTCATGAACCATTATTTATTTATTCATTCTTTAATACAAGGACAACCCCTTACTTTCCAAATTTTGGCTTCCCTGAATAGGGGCAAATGTGTTTGAATTTCAAATTCATACATTTCATTCCACTGGCAGCTTCAGTCAATAACAATATATAGTAACATAACTAATCAATTATGAGATCATATAACTTGTCTTTCTTACTAAAAATAAAAGTTTGATTGATTAATTTGCTAATTATCATTTTCTACTATAGATACTTTTAATTAGATTAAATAGCTTCCAATACATATTAGGAAAAAAAAATTGAGTGAATATTTGAAGTGAGGGCTGGCAAACATCTGAGATTTCTTAGTAGTAAAATGGATAGAGCACTAGACTTACAATAAAAAAAATCTAGATTTGAATCCTTCACATGCTTACTACATCTATGACCTTCATAAATCCCTTTGCTGCTTTAGCTTAGTCTATACACAAAATAGACATACTAGCATATACATCATGGGATTGTTGTGAAGATGAAAAATAATATTGTAAAGTTTACAAATCAAAAGAATTATATAAATGCTAGCTAGGATTATTACTATATAGAAATGGAAGCTATGATAGCAAAGAGCTATAATTTGGGGCTTCTAGTCAGCATTAACTACCTGAACTTAGGCAAATTATTTAACTCTTTTTGTATCTCATTTTCCTCATTCTATAAGAAAAGGATCCTCCCTTCACTTGATTTGACTTGACTTGCCTTACCCTTCCTTCCCTTCCCTTCCCTTGGGGTCCTTGCCATATATTCTCTAGCTTTACCTTATGAATAGGGATTACTGTTAGACCATGACGCTACCAACCACAATACTCAACTTCTTGTTCTCAAGAAGCTTACAGATTTGAAGAAGAGACAAGATAGTTACTCAGAAAGATAACTAGTGAATGACAAATGTCAAGAAGTGATAAACATAAATATTAGAAAAATCGAGGACCAAGAGAGGTATATATTGAAAACAATATTTAATTTAATTAAAAGAGACTTGTTTATGAATGAAGGCATTGCAGAGAAAAATAGAACTTGAATGATGTCTTCAACGATAACTGGTTAGAATTTAGAAAATTAGAGAGAGAAAAAAAGACATTCTTGAAAAGAGAAACTATTTAGGACAGATGATTCTAATTGCCAAGTGCTTCTCCACACCTTTTGTAGGAATTTGTAACCCTCAAGCCCTGGATCTTTTCCCCCACTCCACTTCACTCTACTCCACTTTGCTTCATTCTGTTCCCCTCAATTCAATTTGATAAATATGTTAAATGTTTTATATGCACTCATTATTTTGCTAGGTTCTGGAAAGACAAAGGAAAAAAAGTAAAGGACGTAATCCCTGAACTTAAGGAACACACAATTAAAATAGTTTAATGATACATAAACAAATAAGCATTGCACAAAGAAGATTGACATTTGCTCTAGGACAATTTCCAAATGGAAAGAATGTTCAAGAGAACATGGAAATATTCTCTCCTGGACAGCTTCCTAGACAACCTCTTCAATTTCCTCTTTTCCAAAATTATGGTCATTTTTTTAATCCCCTTCTCTTTGCTCTCTTTCCTCTTCCACTCTTGGCTAATTGGTTTAAGTTCTGGAGACAGAAAGCCCTACAGTTCATTTTAGGAGAGGATATTTTAAGCTATTTGTTTTCAAGCTTCATTCATGTTTTCCAATTCAGGTTGTTTCCTGCTGGAAAATCCTGCCATAACAAGATATTTTGGCAGACAGTAAGATAATTTGGTTGAGAATCATCCATTTTTTGGCAGACATCTAGCAGATATCTCTCTCTGTGAGGGTGGGGATTCACACTCCTTCAGGATGGTTGGCCAGATTGGAGATTTCCCTACCCACACAGCTCCATGACTGATGAGATGAAGCCGACCTTTTCCAGCTCAATAGTAATATTCTCCCTTTGAAATTCAACACTGACTTGAATGGATAAAAATCTGTGTTTTGCAAACATCTCATGGGGCCTGATATGCATCCGAGCATGCTCAGTTCAAACATGGTCTTAAAAATCTGCCTCAATTTTCATTCTTTACTCCCTTTATAATTAAGTCCTATATCTTGGATGTGAATTTTTCAGTTAAGAATGAAATGGAAAAGTTGCTATGGAATGGGAGATGCTCAAAGTATGTCATCATATCACCTGTTACATGCATCTTGCTTGATCATGAACACTGTCATAGGTCAGGGCAAATTAAAAAAAATTAGATCAGGCCTAAGATATCATGTGATAGAAAAATAAGAAACTTGTACTTTAACTGAGTGATGCTTACTGAGTCTTCATCATCAGTAACATTTTGACAAGTTGAAGGGTAAGGAAAGGTCCATGGAGTCTTGATTATTTTGATTTTTTTTAAAGTGTTTATTACACATAGACACCAAATATTGGTTTGGACAACTCAGTAATTTTTTTTCTTCTTCCCTCAGTTTTATGCTGGGGGTAGGAATTAATGGCAAAATATTTTGTAAACTTTAATGTTGTTATGTAAATGTAATTTATTATTATTATTATTGTAACTAGAAAATTTTCCAGTGAAGAGTCTGGCCCTTGTGCCTTATTAGCAAAGTTTTATTTTGGGTCTGCATCAGTGATTTTTCAATAGTGAAAGGAAATATTTTTGGTAAGAACTCTCTCTTCTGATAGATATGGGCAAATTCTTTGTGATTTATCCTCTCATATGCAAGCTTCATATCTTGGAGAAGTTTGAGTACTCTATCTTCTTAGCTATATAATCTGAAAGCCACAATTTTTCAGTCAGTAAACATTTATTAAATACCTACAAAATGCCAGACAATGTGGTAAATATCCAGGCAAAATATAATTCCTTGCTTCAAAGAGTCAAATAACTTGTAATACAGAAGGTGGGAAGGATTTTTTAAAATTTATTAATTTTTAATTTTTAATATTCTTTTTTCCAACTACATCAGCGATAGTTCTCAACAATCATTTTTGCAAGGTTTTGAATTTCACATTTCTCTTCCTCTCTCCCTTCTCTTGACAGAAAACAATATAATATAGACTATACATAGATAACCATGCTAAACATAGGTCCATATTATTCATGTTGCGACAGAAAAATCATACTGAAACAAAAAAAACAAAATAAATTTCTAAGACAATTTACAAATTGAAGATAGTAAATGTTGATCTGCATTTAAATTCTATAGTTTCTTCCTGAATTTGGATGGTATTTTCCATTACAAGTCTTTTTACTGCACTGCTGAAATGAACAGGCTCATCGTAGTTGGTCATCGTTCTATCTTGCTGTTAGTGTATATAATGTTCTTCTGGATCTGCTCACTTTGCTCAGTGTCAGTTCATGCAAATCTTTCCAGGCTATTCTGAAGTCCTATTCTCATGATTCCTTATAGAACAAAACTATTCTATCACATTTGTATACCACAATTTGCTTAGCTATTCTCCAATTGATGGATATCCCCTTAACTTCAATTCTTTGTTACTTTAAAAAGTGGTGGATTTTTTGCCCTTTTTTGTGAAATCTTTGGGATATAGACTCAGTGGTGATATTGCTGGATCAAAGGGTATACACACTTTTTTTGCCCTTTGTGTGAAATTCCAAATTGCTCTCCAGAAAGTTGGATCATTCCACAACTCAACCAAAAGTGTATTAGTGTTCTAGTTTTTCCACATCCCCGCCCAACAATGATCATTTTCCTTTATGGTCATATTGACCAATCTGATAGGTATGAGGTGATAATCTCAGAGTTTGCATTTCTCTAATCCGAAAGGATTTAGAGCATTTTTATGACTATAGAAAGCTTTAATTTCTTCATCTGAGATTCGCCTTTTCATATCCTTTGACCATTTGTCAAACGGGGAATGATTTGTATTCTTACAAATTTTATTCAGTCTCTCTATATTTTAAAAATGTATCCTTTTTCAGAAAGACTAGTTAAAATTGTTTTCCAGCTTACTGACCCCTTTTTAATTTTGGTTGCTTTGACTATATTTGTGCAAGACCTTTCAATTTAATGTAATACACTTTGAATTTTGTAATGTTTTTTATGTCTCCTTTGGTCATAAATCCTCCCCTTTCCTTAGATCTGACAGATAAATTATTCCTTGTTCTCCAAATTGACTTATGATATCTATAAGGGAGGGTGTTGAGTAAAAATATGAGTTCTGTTTTGGATGTAGGTATTACATTTGAGGTGCTTATAAGACATCTAATTCAAGATTTCCAAAAGGAACTTGGTAAGCTACAGTTGTAGCTCAGAAGAGAGATAAAGCTTTGATCTATAGAGTTTAACATCATTTCCATAGAACTGATAATTGAATCCATGGGATCCAATACATTTATTATAGAGGGAAAAAGAGAAGAGGTTCCAAGTCAGAGTTTTTAGGGATTATTTTTGATTATTGCACTGCTGAAATGAAAGGGCTCATTATAGTTGATCATCATTCTAAATTGCGGTTAGTTGGCATGGTTAGTTGGCATGACTGGATGAAAATCTAAGAAAAGAGACAGAATTTGTGGAGAATACCCAGAGATATAAGTTTATCAGGAAAGCTTAGGAAATGGAGGACATCCAGCAGGAGAACTGATCAACAATGTCAAATGTTTGTTCAGTTTGTTGGGGAAGGTTGTAATCCTTGCTACTGGTAGAATTTGAGGATGGTAAATCACTTGAACTCAGGAGTTCTAAATTATAGTAAGTTAAATAAATCAGGTGTCTGATGCATTAAGTCCAGAACTAATATAGGAGCCCCAAGCAGTGGAGTGTCATCAGGTTGCCTAATGAGGGGCCAATGAGCCAAGGTTATAAACAAAACAGGTCAAATCTCTCATGCCAGTTATTAGTAAGATCAGGCTCCTAAGTCTCTTAGGTACTACCAACTTGGGTGAGATAAAACCCAGTCTTAAAACAAACACAAACAAACAACAACAACAATAAAAATCACATGCTTGAGAGAGGTCAGAAAAATGAGGATTGAGAAAAGCCAACATCAGATTTTTGTTATTAAGAGATCAATGATGACATTATGGTCTTGTCTTGTCTAAATTCCTTTCATGCATTATAAATTCTTTTCTTACCTGTACCACTTTCCACTCCTTGTACTCATCTAGTCTGACAATTGAATGTAATTCCCTTGAGAGATTACATTTTTATCTTTTTAGCACAGTAGCAGTGACTTATAAGTACAGTAGGTGCTTAGTAAATGTCTTTCGAATTGAACTAAAGATTGAGAATTGAACTCTAGGAACCAAAACTACTCTGAGATTATATGAGAGAAGACTAAAATCAGTGTCTATTGACTTTGCCTCTGGGTAGGATTGCATAAATGTTCTATCACAAGCAATTGCTAACCATTTTCTTAAAATCTTGAGGAGACTCTACAGGGTAGCTTTTAACTGCAGAGTAGTATCTCACAGCTTGCACCTTCAGGAAATTCTTCCATCTAGTTACTTTCAAATTTTCCATGCTTTAGTTAAAGTGAATTTCCATGTATCTAGTTACCTCATCAGGCATACCGTTAATTAAACTATGAGTAGTTACATCCTCTCTTTTCCTCAATCAAATGTATTTCTTTTGGTTACAAAGAGCACTAGATGGGACAGTGTGGCCAGATTATCACAAACTAGGCATTCTCTAGGCACAAAGGGAAAAAATAATAACCACAGGAGAATGTAAAAGCTCTGTTGAAGTGGATACTAGACTTCAGAACTCATAGTGTTAAAAAAAAATATGGAATTATATCCAGTCCTTAAAGACTGGTAGTCATTGAGCAGATCCAGAATTGGTTTTAAATGTCTAGGTCATCTGCAGTTTCTTCTAATGATCTCTCTCCTCTTTTTTTGCACTGAATACACCTTCTTTTTTCTCTCTTTCTAAGACAGGGTTTCTTGTTTCTTTTCTCTTTCTCCCTTTGTTTCCATAGTGGGCAGAGAAACAAGGCTTTATTTGATTTATCATCTTTTACTTCCTCCTCCTGGATGGACAGAAGAATTCTTCTTATCCTTAAAATATTTGGCCCAAAATCAGACTCAATATTCCATATGTGGTTTGAAACAAGTTCAATGAGATTAACATCAAATTTGTGAATGCATGGTTCATTTCTACTTATCTATTATTTTCTTTCCCAGAATTTCCTTTATCTTTAGAGTTTCCTTTATTTCTCATCATTTATTTCTTATTTCATTTTTAAATAGTACTTTATTTTTCTCTAATTACATGTTATGAAAAGTTTTGCATTCATTTGTAGAATGCAGATTTATCTATTTTAAAAATTATTATTTTTAAATTGTTAATGGAGCTAATAAAAAGTTTAATAAAGCTTAAGAAGTCACCTAACAAAAAGAAAAGAACTGTTCTTTTTCTGTTGGGCAGAGCACTCTCTCTCTCTCTCTCTCTCTCTCTGTCTCTGTCTCTCTCTCTGTCTCTCTCTCTCTCTCCCCCCCCCCTTCCTCCCTCCCTCCCCCTCCTTTTCCCTTGCATTCTCTTCTCTTGTCTTCTCTGTCCTATTTCCTTCTCTTCTTCTCTCTGTCTGTGTACTTATTTGACTGTCTTTCTATTTCTCTCTCTCTCTCTCTCTTTATAGGAGTGAGGAAATTTTTATGGCATAAAGTCAAGTTAGGTCCAACTAGATCCAGTAAACCTAATCTGTTTTCATCATCTTTACAGATGTAATCATGTGTTTCATATTTTAAGATTATTGTTAAGGAGGATGTTATCACTGTTTTGGAATCATTTATGAAATATTTGTATTTGAACTGAGTGAAAACTTTCTCTAGTGGTCCTTGAAGAGTCTTGATGAAAGTTTTCTCTTTCACTCTAAGAATTTTCTTAACTGACCCTGAGCCTAAAATCTGTTTCCCCCTTGTTTTTAGTTTTGCTTAATTCTAGGATAAGAAGAATGCATTTAAACTTTAGATATCTGAAAACAGTGATCATATTCCCATTTGAGATTTTGCTTCTCCAAGATACCCTGAATATTTCTATCACTAATTCTCATACTATTTCATAAATGAAGACCTTCACTATCCTGGAGGTCAGGTTCCTCTGAATTGGTTCAACCTGGTCTTTTATCCTTCTTAAAATATTTGGTCCAAAGTTGAACCCTATATTCCATGTGGTTTGAAACAAGTTCAATTCAACCCAAGATGGCAGAGAGAAGACAGGCACAGTTCTAAAGTCACTATGACATGAAACAAACCTCTTAACAGAAATCTGATCCACAAAACCCAGGAAAAAATCCAGGAGAAAAAACATCTACCTCAGGATTTGTCTTCTGAAATCCTGGGTGAGTTTGGGCACAGAGGGTGGGGCAGCCATAGATCAGCCTGATTGGCAGCTGGTTTGGGGCCCAGGAGCCTGAGGGACCAAGAACAAGACCTGCTTCATCAGCTGTGGGGGTAGACATCAGGGGCTTGGGTCAACTAGGGAGCAGAGGCATTGGTGTTGGTGTTGACCATCTGGAGCTTGCCAACAGGGCTGGGGGTAGAGTTCTGGTACAGTAGAGCTGCAGACATCATCCCTTGGCTCCTCTGCTCAGGAGGAACTCTGAGTCCACACCTTCATTTCCCTTGAAGTCTCTTACCAGAACAAACACAATTACAGACTACTTCTGCCCAGTCACAGGTGTGTGAGCAGAAGAACCAACTCAGCTACCATAGGGAGAGGGATGACCTCACCCCAGGGTGAAGACAAAAGTATTTAACAGCTTCAATCACTCCAGGCCAAGGGAGAAGGCCTCAATCAAGGTCACAGATACTCCAGAGAAAGCAACCAGCACCCATTACTGGCCAGCTGGAGATATTGTACTCAGTGAGTAAAGCCTCTAGGGATCCTAACACCAAACCTCTGTGAACCAGCCCCCTCTCCAACTTAAGGTTTTAGCAAAATGGAGAAAGATCAGAGGAAAGGTGGATCCATAGAAAACTTCCTGGAAGGAAAAGACCCTAACTCAGAGAGCCCTAGAACCTCTGAGGAGAATATGATCTTGTCTCCAGCACAGAAAGACTTCCTTGAAGAAATAAGGAAGGAGTTTAAAAATCAATTGGAAAATTTGGGAAAAGAAACCCAAGAGAAGATTAACACCTGACAACAAGAAAACAAATCATTGGAAAATATAATTGGACAAATACAAAATGAGAATAATTCTCTCAGATCTTCAATTGGGCAAATGCAAAAAAAGAAAATAATTCTCTCAAAACCTCAATTGGTCAAATGGAAAGTTCTTTAAAAATAGAATTGACCAATTTGAAGAGAAGTTGCAAAAGGTAAATGAAGAAAATTCCTCTCTAAAAGAAAGAATGGAGGCTGTGAAAACTAAGGACTTCAAGAGACAGCAAGAGCCTGTTAAACAAAACCAAAAAAAAAAAAGAAAAATAGAAGAAAATGTAAAATACCTTATAAGCAAAGCCACTGACTTTGAGAATAGATCGAGGAGGGGCAACCTGAGAATTATTGGACTTCCTGAAAACATTGAAGAGAAAAAAAAAGCCTGGACTCAATATTGCAGAATATAGTGATGACAAAATTACCCTGATATCATGGAACCGGAGGGCACAGTAGATCTTGAAAGAATACATCAATCCTCTCCAGAAAGAGATCCTAAAATGAAAACACCAAGGAATGTTGTGGCCAAATTCCAGAACTATCAGATAAAATCCTGCAAGCAGCCAGAAAGAAATAATTTAAATACCAAGGAGCCACATTAAGCATTACACAGGATCTGGCTGCATCAACATTAAGGTATTGAAAGGGCATGGAATGAGATATTCTGAAGAGCAAGGGAGCTTGTAATGCAACCATGAATTCACTATTCCGGCAAAGTTGAGCCTTCTTTTTCAAGGGAAAAGATGGACATTTAATGAAATGGAAGAATTCCAAAAATTCGTGATGAAAGGACCAGAGCTAAACAGAAAAGTTTAACATCAAACAGGAAATTCAAGAGACACATGAAAAGGTAAAAAAAAGGGGGGGTTAAAGAAAAAAAAACCTGCTATCCCATAAGATGAAACTGACTATATCCCAGCATGGAAAAAAGATTCTCATAACTCTTGAGAACTGTAACTCTAACATAGAGAATATACCTAGCCAGAAGTGATGGACACTCATGACTTACCCATGAGAGACTGCTATCCAATGGGATGAAAATGGCTATAACCATACTTGGGAGAAAGATTCTAATAACTCTGAAGAATTGTAACTATTAGATAGAATATACTTAGTGAGAAGTGGATGGATACTCAGAATTTTCTATGACTCAGATAGAATGATTTAAAAACACCTCCTCAGCTTTGTGGCCTTGGGCAAGCCACTTAACCTCATTTGCCTTGCAAAAAAAAAAAAACCTCCAACCCCCCCCCCCCCCAAAAATCCCTCCTCTTTTAAAAGGGGGACAGGAAGGAGACAGGAGGAGATTGAATGGGGGTAAATCTCAATACATTAAGAAGTACAAAAGACCTATGGTAAAAGAGGGGAAGAAAGGAGGGGATAAAAACACCTGAATCTTCCTCTCATCAGACTTGGCTTAAAGTTAACTTATACACATACTCAGTTAACTTAAAAAATATCTAGACTTTCAAGTATTAAAAGGAGAAAAGGGGAGGAGGAAGGGAAACAAGGAGGGGGAGAAAAAGGGGAACTAACAGAAGGAAGGGAAGAGAAAAGGGAAAAAGGGAAAGGGGAAAGAATGGGGAAGGGGTGGATATAGGAAGTCAAACACACTGTAGAGGGTGGTATTCAGAAACAAAATACTGGGGAATATGGTTCAAGGTGGGGGTAAAAGGGAAGAATACAAACAGAGGGAAGATAGCATGGAGGGCAATAAAGAGTTAGTAATTATAAATTTAAATGTGAATGGGATAAACTCTCCCTTAAAACATAAGGGACTAGCAGAGTGGATTAAAGTCAAGAATCCTGGAAGTCAAGATGGCAACAGGAGAGGACCTTCTCACAGTTGCTCTGGAGAAAAACTTATAAACTAAGGACTCCAACTACATTTTTGAGAGAAAGAACCCACAGAGGGATCCAGTGAGGCAATTCTCCAACCCAAGAAAACCTGGCAAAGAGAGGAAAGGCTCAGCTCCACTGGATCTGAGGGGTGGCCCACTAGATGGGGTGGCCCACCACAGCAAAGGAAGTTTAGCTTCCTGGAGGAAACCCCACGGTGCTGGGAGCCATGGGACACAGCAGCGGGGGCAGTTTCCTGATCTATACCCCAGGGAGCAACAGGCACAACTTGGGGGAAGAGTGGGGGACCTCTACCAGAGCAAGCACTTGAAGCCCAGCCCTCAGGGCACACCACTGAGAGCAGCATGGCCAGGGCAGCCCAGATCCAGGAACCAGAAGCAGGTGAAGCCAGTAAGCAGGAACCCCCAGGGCATGAGCCCATTGAACCTAGGGAGGGGAGTGAAGATAGAGACTGCCGAGGTCTGTCCTCTGTCACTGGGAAAGGACTCTGTGGTTTCTGACCACATTCAGATCCTGATCACAGTCTAGGCCCCCCATAATACAGCAGGGCCACCCCCCACCTCAGTCCCGTGGTAGAGGGGGGGTGCTTATGGTCATTCACAGATCAGGAGGGAGGACAGAGCCTCACACAATGAGATCCTTGTGGGGGGTGTCCCAAAAGCTCAGTAAGCACCCCAAAACCAGGCTCAGGCTGGGAAAATGAGTAACCAGAGGAAAACAAGGAACACCATTGAGAAATACTTTGCCTGTGATCCCAAGAAGGATCAAAAACAGTCAATCTGAAGAAGAGGAGGTACAAGCTCCTGCATCTAAAGACTATAAGAAAAACAGAAATTGGGCTCAGGCCATGACAGAGCTCAAAAAAGACTTGAAATATCAAGTGAGGTAGATAGAGGAAAAATTAGGAAAAGAAATGAGAGAGATGCAGGAAAAAACATCAAAATGAATTCAGAAGCTTAGTCACGGAGATCCAAAAAAAAAAATGCTGAAGAAAACATGTTAAAAAACCAGCACCGGTCAAATGGATAAAACAGTTCAAAAAGTTATTGAGGAGAAGAATGCTTTAAAAAGCAGAATGGGCCAGATGGAAAAGGAGATAAGAAAGCTCTCTGAGGAAAACAAATCCTTCAGACAAAGAATAATCTCAGGGAGACTGCTGATTTTACGAGAAATCAGGCCTCAATACTTCAAAATCAAAAGAATGAAAAATTAGAAGAAAATGTGAAACATCTCATTGAAAAAACAACTGATATGGAAAACAGATTTAGGAAAGATAAATGAAAAATTATTGGAATACCTGAAAATCATGACCAGGAAAAGAGCCTTGACATCATTTTCAAAAAATTATTACAGGAAAATTGCCCTGATTCTTAGAAGCAGAGGGGAAAATAGAAATGGAGAGAATCCACCAATCTCCCCAAGAAAGAGATCCAAAAAAACTAACCCCCAGGAATAGTATAGCCATGTTCCAGAATTCCCAAGTCAAAGAGAAAATCTTATATGCAGCCAGAAGAACACAACTCAAATATCGTGGAGCTGCCATCAGGATCACCCAGGACTTTGCAGCAACCACATTAAAAGCTAGTAGTGCTTGGAATATAATATTCCTGAAGGCAAAAGAGCTTAGAATGCAACCGAGAATCAACTATCCAGCAAAACTGAACGTCCTCTTACAGGCGAAAAAATAGACTTTCAATGACCCAAGGGAATTTCAAATGTTCCTGTTGGAATGGCCAGAGCTGAACAGAAGGTTTGGAAATACAGGACTCAGGAGAAGCATAGAGAGTGGAGGAGAAGAGGAAGGTATGAGGGACTTAATGATGATGAACTACCTGTATTCCTGTATAGAAAAATGATACTGATAATACTCATATGAACCTTCTTATTTAATAGAGCAGGTAGAAGGAGCTTTTATAGATGAAGCATAGGAGAAAACTGAATTTGAGGATATATTGTGGTATAAAAATAGAGTCAATCAATAAAAGGGAAATGTAATGGGAGAAAGAAAAAGGAGAGGAGGAATAGGCTAAGATATTTCATATAATAAGATTTTTCTTTATTACAATGAGCTATTGCAATGATATGGAAGGGGGGAAGACAAGGGGGAATGAGGAAATCTTTGCCCTCATCAGAGGTGGCTAGGAGAGGAAAACAGCATATATACTCATTGAGGTATAGACATCTGTAGTAAGAAGGAGAGAAGGGGGACAAGGGGAAGGGGGGGTATGTGAGTGATGGAGGAGAGGATGGACCATGGGGGGAGAGTGGTCAGATATAACACATTTTCTTTTTTTACTTCTTGCAAGGGGCTGGGATTGGATGGCCTGTCTGGGACCATCCAATGGATGCTGGGCCTAAGGGGTGGTATTTGGGCTCAGGCCTCTTGGCACCAGGGCTGGGGATCTGTCTCCTTTGCCATTCAACTACCCTACAGCAGAGACAGAGTGAAAGGAGAGAGAAAATATATTTCATGATAGTAGAGAAGTATGAATGGAGGGAGTTGTAATCAGCAATGGCAATGGTGGAAAAATATGGAAATAACTTTTGTGATGGACTTATCCTAAAGAATGTGATCCACCCATGACAGAGCTGGTGGTGTTGGAACACAGACTGAAGCACATTTTTTATTATTATTATTTACTGCGGGGTGTTGCAGGCCAAATGGGACTGGGTGGCCTGCCTGTGGCCGCACAGCTGGGCAATTGTTGGGTGTCTGAGGCCGAATTTGGACCTGGGTGCTCCTGGCACAAGGGCCAGTGATCTACTATTATTATTATTACTATTTTATTTTATTTTGGGTCTTTTTTTGTGGTTTTTTGTAGGGCAATGGGGTTGGGGTGACTTTTATGAGATCACACAGATGGGTGATTGTTGGGTATCTGGGGCTGGATTTGGGCTCGGGTGCTCCTGGCTCCAAGGTCAGTGGGTGCTCCATCCACTGTGCCACCTGGCTTTACCTACAATTACTATTATTATTATTATTAAATTTTAATTTTTTTCTCTCTCCTTTACTTTATTGCTTATGCAGGTCTATATTTTCTTGGGGGAAGGGTGTATTATGTTAACTCTTAAACAAGAATATTTTAGTAATTTATTAAAAAACATTATTTGTACAAAATAAGAATAAATAAATAAATTTTAAAAAATGAATCCTACAATAAGCTGCTTACAAGAAACTCATTTGAAGAAGAGAGATACATATAGAGTAAAGGTAAAAGGTTGGAGCAAAATATATTTCTCTTTAGCTGAATCAAAAAAGAAGGGTCAGCAATCTTTATCTCAGACAAAGCATCTACAAAAATAGATAGCTTTAAAAGAGATAAGGAAGGAAACTATATCCTCCTAAAATGTACCATAGACAATAAAGTGATTTCAATACTGAATAAATATGCACCCAATGGAAAAGGATACAAATTCTTAGAAGAGAAGATGAAAGAACTACAGGAAGACATACACAGCAAAATTTTACTAGTGGGAGACCTCAACCTCCTGCTCTCAGACTTAGATAAACTGAATCATAAAATAAACAAGAAAGAAGTTAAGGAGGTAAATAGATTGTTAGAAAAACTAGATATGATAGACCTGTGGAGGAATTTTAATGGGGATAGAAAGGAATATACCTTTTCCTTTGCAGTACATGGCACTTATACAAAAACTGACCATGTACTAGGGCATTAAAAACCTAATTATCAACTGCAGAAAGGCAGAAATAGTGAATATATCTTTCTCAAATCACAATGCAATAAAAGTCATATGTGATATTGTACCAGGGAGATATAGATCCAGAACTAATTGAAAAGTGAATAACCTCATTTTAAAGAATGAATGGATCAAACAAATTATAGAAAGAATTAATTATTTTATCCTATATAATGACAATAATGAAACAACATACCAAAACCTATAGGATTCACTCAAAGTGGCTGTCAGGGGATATATTATATATTTTTAAATGCTTACATGAATAAATTAGAGAAAGAGGAAATCAATGAACTAAATATGCAACTAAAAATTATAGAAAGAACAAATTAAAAATCCACAATTAAATACCAAATTAGAAATTCTAAAAATTAAAGGAGAAATTAATAAAATTGAAAGCAAAAAAACCTATTGAATTAGTAAATAAAACCAAGAGTTGGTTTTACGAAAAACCAATAAAATTGATAAGCCTCTGGTCAATTTGATTAAAAAAAAGATAGAAGAAAACCAAATTGATAGTATCATAAATGACAAAGGTGAACTCACCACCATTGAGGAGAAAATTAAAGTAATAAGTCAGAATTATTTTGCCCAGCTCTTTGCCAATAAATTTGACAATCTAAGTGAAATGGACAAATATTTACAAAAATATAAGTTGCCCATGTTAAATGAAAAGGAGATTAAATACCTAAACAGCCCTATCTCAGAAAAAGAAATTTAACAAGCCATTATTGAACACCCTAAGAAAAAAATCTTCATGGCTTGATGGATTCACAAGTGAATTCTACCTAACATTTTAGGAACAATTGGTTCCAATTCTATATGAATTCTTTGGAAAAATAGGAGAAGATGGAACTCTGCTTAACTCTTTCTATGAAACCAGTATGGTGCTGATACCTAAACCAGGCAGAATTAAAACAGAGAAAGAAAAGTATAGACCTGTCTCCCTAATGAATATAGATGCAAAAATCTTAAATGAAAATCTTAGCAAAATGATTACAACAAATTATCACTAGGATAATACATTTTGACCAAGTAGGATTCATCCCAGGAATGCAGGGTTGGTTCAATATTAGGAAAACTGTTAGTATAGTAAATTATATCAACAACAAACCTATCAGAAATTATATGATCATATCAATAGATGCTGAAAAAGCTTCTAACAAAATAAAGCACCCATTCCTACTAAAAACACTAGAGTATAGAAATAAATGGCCTGTTCCTTAGAATAACAAGCAGCATCTATCTGAAACCATCAACAAGCATCATATTCAATGGGGAGAGGCCAGAGGCATTACCAATAAGATCAGGGGTGAAACAGGGATGGCCATTATCACCACTACTATTCAATATCATATTAGAAATGTTAGTGTCAGCAATTAGAGAAGAAAAAGAAATTGAAGGAATTAGAATTGGGAAGAAAAACTCTCACACTTTGATGGTCTACCTAGAGAATCCCAAGAAATCATCCAAAAACCTACTGGAAACAAATAGCAATTTTAGCAAAGTTGCAGGATATAAAATAAACCCTCATAAACTCTCAACTTTTCTATATATGACTAGCAAGATACAGCAGGAAGAGCTAGAAAGAGAAATTCCATTTAAAGTAATCAGAGACAATATAAAATACCTGGGAGTCTATTTGGCAAGGCAGACTCAGAAACGTTTTGAAAACAATTATAAAACATTTCTCACACAAATTAAACCAGATTTAAATAAATGGGCAAACATCAACTGCTCATGGATAGGTAGAGCTAATGTAATAAAAATGACAATTCTACCAAAACTAAACTACCTATTCAGTGACCTACCAATGAAAATTCCAAAAAATTACTTTAATGAGTTAGAAAAAGTTGTAAGTAAATTCATATGGACAAATAAAAAGTCAAGAATTACCAGGGATTTAATGAAAAAAAGTGGAAAGGAAGTTGGCTTAGTCCTACCTGATCTAAAATTATATTATAAAGAATCAGTCATCAAAACTGTCTTGTATCGACTAAGAAATAGTATGGTAGACCAGTGGAATTGACTAGGTGCAATAGCAGGAATTGATTATAGTAATCTGCTGTTTGATAAACCCAGAGTCCAGCCATTGTGATAAAAACTCTCTCTGATAAAAACTGCTTGGAAAGTTGGAAGTTAGTATGGAAGAAACATAGATTAGACCAACGCCTCACACCCTATACCAAGATAAGATCCAAATGGACACAGGATTTAGACATAAAAAAAACATACTATAAGCAAACTAGAAGATCAAGGACTCTGTGGAAAGGGAAGTAGTTTATGACTAAGGAAGAGATGGAGAACATCAATAAAAACAAACTAGATGATTTTGACTACATTAAATTAAAAAAGCTTTTGCACAGACAAAACCACTGTAACCAAGATCAAAAGAAATACAGTAAACTGGGAAACAATCTTTACAACTAATATTTCTGACAAAGCACTCATTTCTAAAATATACAGAGAACTGAGTCAATTTTTTTAAACAAGCCATTCCCCATTTGACAAATGGTCAAAGGATATGCAAAGGCAATTTACGGATGAGGAGATCAAAGCAATCCATAGTCATATGAAAAATTGCTCCAAATCATTACTTATTAGAGAAATGCAAATTAAAACTTCTCTGAGGTATCACCTCACACACCACAGACTGCCCAATATGATCAGAAAGGATAATCATCATTTTTGGAAGGGTTGTGGGAAATCTGAGACATTATTACATTGTTGGTGCAGCTGTGAACTCATCCAGTCTTTCTGGAGAGAAATTTGGAACTATACCCAAACACAACAAAAATGTGCATACCCTTTGATCTAGCAATACCACTACTGGGTCTATTCCCTGAGAGAGATGACATCACTTGTATAAAAATATTCATAGCAACCCTGTTTGTGGTGGCAAAGAATTGGAAATCAATTAAATGTCCTTCAGTTGGGGAATGTCTTAGCAAACTGTGTTATCTGTATGTTGTAGAACACTATTGTTCTATTAGAAACAAGGAGGGATGGGAATTCAGGGGAGCCTGAAGGTATTTGCATGAACTGATGCTGAATGAGATGACCAGAAGCAGAAAAACACTATAAACCCTAACAGCAACATGGGGGCGATGATCCCCCTTGATGGACTCACTCATTCCATCAGTGCAACAATCAGGGTCAGTTTGGGGCTGTCTGCAATGGAGAACACCATCTATATCCAGAGAAAGAACTGTGGAGTTTGAACAAAGGCTAAGGGCTATTACCTTTAATTTAGGGGAAAAAAAACTGTTATCATATTATCTGATCTTGCTATCGCTTATACTTTATGTTTCTTCCTTAAGGATATGATTTCTCTCTCATCACATTCAATTTGGATCAATGTATACTATGAAAATAATGTAAAGACTGACAATTGCCTTCTGTGGGGGGGGTGGGCGGAGCAAAGTAAGATTAGGGGAAAAAATTGTAAAACTCAAAATAAATAAAATCTTTATAAAAAAGAAAGAAACAAGTTCAATGAGATTAAGATCTTGTAATTCTTCAATTTGTAACCCATGCTTCATTTCTATTTATCTATTATTTTTTTCCCAGAGCTTTCTTTATCTTTGGAAGACCTTTACTTTATTTCTCATCATTTATTTCTTATTTTATTATTTAATATTTATTTATTTTTCTCCAATTACACTATAATTTTTGCATTCTTTTTTCAGAATGCAGATTTATCTATTTTAAAACTATTATTATTCTTTAAATTTTAAAAACAAATACAAAAAACAGTGTCATGTGCACAGAAAAACATGAGAGGATTCATAATATAAAGCAAAATTTCCATTTCAGGAAAGTATATATTTAAATATGTGTGTGTAATATGTACATATTACACACACACACACACACACACACACACACACACACACACATATATATATAGTATATGTATATATGTATATACTGTACATTTTGTTCAAAATTGTTCATCTTTGCTTCCTTATATGATTCCTTCTAGTCTCTGCTGTACTCTATTTCCTCCCTCCCTTCCCCTGGAAGGCTAGATTTAAGCATGGATACATGTTTGCATACATACATAGATACATATACATATTAACTTAATACACACATATACACATATACATACATAAATACATATTCACATACATATAGTTAGATATCTATATTTTTTGGTTTGTATATATTACACATTTTTAGGACATTTTCTGAAAGCACTCTTCTACTTTACTTCTATACTTCTATTCACTACCTTGCCCTCTTATCCTTTAATCTGCTTTTGAGGAATTCCTCCCTTATACATCCTTCTTTACCCACTGATTTACTTACCTTTCTTTATACCCACTTATTTTGTTCCCTCATCATTTAACTCAGTATCCTCTAATTTCTTTCTGAATGTAAAAGGCTTTTATTCCCAAATATATGTATGCAAGTATCATTATATGTGTGCATAAATGTATGTATGTATGTATGGATGCATAGATGTTCCCTCTGATCCATTCCCAATGAGAACAGGTTTCTAGAACTCCCAACTCCCCTTCTCTCTTTGTATCACTTTGGCCTCTCACACTTAATTTGTATAACTTTTAAAATTTTTTTTCTACACTGTTTTATTTTTACGAATCCCGTCCTATTCTGTCCTATCCTAATCTTTCCTTTGAACTACCCAATTACTAATAACAATTTTAGTCATATGGTTTATATTTCCAAATATAAATAGTAAAAAATTTGTCCTTATTGTGTCCCTTGTAATTAGTCTTTTACTTTATATTTCTTTTGAATTCGGTATATCAAATTTTTTTGCTTCAGTTCTTTTTTGCAATAAAATTTATAAAATGTCCATTTATTTCATAAAATATCCATTGAATGTTCAGTTTTTTGCAATAAAATTCATTGAATATCCATTTGACTTTTAGACTTTTATTTTTTATCTTTGAATTCATTTTGAGCAGGTATCCCTTTGATGTTACTCTTTAGGATAGTAGAGGATATTTTTATTTTTGCCTCAGTATCTTCCTCTTTTTTCATTAAAGATCATGATGAACTTTTCTGGGTATATTTTTGTTCATAACCCCAATTCTTTTCTCTTCAACATGAGATGTTTCAAGACTTAGACTTTCAATTAGTCACTGCTAGGTCTTGTGTAATTCTAATTGTGACTCTGCTGTATTTGAATTGTGTGGCTTTTGTTGTTGTTATTCTTCATGAATTCTCCTTTACCTTTGAATTTTGGAATATGGTTATGATATTCCTGTCAATTTTCTTCCTAAGGAATATACTAGGTGTGATAGCAGGAAATGATTATAGTAATCTGCTGTTTGATAAACCCAAAAAGTCCAGCTTCTGAGACAAAAAACTCTCTTCAATGAAAAACTATTGAGAATATTGGAAGCTAGTATGGCAGAAACTTGGATTAGATCAACATTCATACCTGATACCAAGATAAGATCAAAATGGATTCAGGATTTAGACATAAAAGACAATATCATAAGCAAACTAAGAGATCAAGGAATAGTTTATCTATCAGATCTATGACCAAGGAAGTGATGGGAGAACATCATTAAAAACAAACTAGATAATTTTGATTACATTAAATTAAAAAACTTTTGCAAAGACAAAACTACTGCAACCAAAATTGGGAAAAAAAATTTTACAATTAGCATTTCCAACAAAGGACTCGTTTCTAAAATATATAGAAAACTGAGTCAAATTTGTAAACAAAAAAGCCATTCCCCAATTGACAAATGGTTAAGGATATGCAAAGGCAATATCCAGATGAGTAAATCAAAGCTATCCATAGTCATGTGAAAAATTGTTCTAAATCATTACTGATTAGAGAAATGCAAATTAAAGCATCTCTGAGATACCACCTTATATCTCTCAGACTGGCCAATATGACCTGAAAGGACAATAAACAATTTTGGAAGGGATGTGAGAAATCTGGGACACAAAAGCTTTGTTGGTGGAACTGAACTCATCAAATCTTTCTGGAGAGCAATTTGGAAATATGCCCAAAGGGCAATAAAATGTGCATACCCAGCACTACTACTACTACTACTACTACTACTACTACTACTACTACTACTGGGTCTATACCCTGAAGAGATCCTGAAAAAGGGTAAAAACATCACTTGTACAAAAACATTCATAGCAACTCTATTTGTGGTAGCAAAGAATTGGAAATCAAGTGAATGTCCATCAATTGGGGAATGACTGAACAAATTGTGGTTATATGTACCTTATGGAACACTATTGTTCTATTAAAAACCAGGAGGGATGAGAATTCAGAGAAGCCTGCATGAACTGATGCTGAGCAAGATGAGCAGAACCAGAAGAACTTTGTACACCATAACAGCAATATGGGGTTGATAATCAACCTTAATGGACTTGATCATTTCATAAGTGCAACAATCAGGGATAATTTGGGGGTATCTGTGATGGAGAATATCATCTGTATCCAGACAGAGAATTGTGGAGTTTGAACAAAGAGGAAAAAAAACCCTGCTACCTTATTATGTCACCATGCTATCTCTTATATTTTATTTTTTTTTCTTAAGGTTATGATTTCTCACTCAACACATTCAATTTAGAACCATGTATAGCATGGAAACAATGTAAAGACTAACAGACTGCCTTCTGTAGGAGGTGGGGGAGGGAAGTGAGAGTTGGGGATAAATTGTAAAATTTAAAAATAAATTTAGTTTAAACATTAAAAAAAATTCTTTCTAGGATCCCTTTCAGGTGTTGATCAATTAATTTTTCTATTTCTACTTTTCCTTCTTATTTTAATAATTTAGGAAAAATTTCTTAAATTATTTGTATTACTGTATCAAAATTCTTTTTTTATTGCAACCTTTTGAAAAGTCCAATTATTCTTTTTTTTTTAATTTTTGCAAGGCAATGGGGTTAAGTAGCTTGCCCAAGGCCACATAGCTAGGTGTGTCTGAAGCCAGATTAGAACTCAGGTATTCCTGACTCCAGGGCCGGTGCTCTATCCAGTGTGCCACCTAGCCACCCTGAGAAGTCCAATAATTCTTATATTTTCTCTTCTTGATCAGTTTTCCAGATCAGAGCTGCTACACATTACTTTTTATTTTCCATTCTTTATATTTTGTTTTTATTATTTCTTGGTCTCTGATAATGTTACTGGCTTCCCCTTGCCCACTTCTAATTTTCAAGGAGTCATTTTACTCCTTAATACTCTAGATCTTTTCTAGTGAATTAGCTTTCTTTTTATAATAGTCTTGTTTTTCTTGGATTTTTAAAGTTTTTTTCCTCAATCTCTCTTATTTGACTTTTAGACTTTTATTTTTTATCTTTGAATTCATTTTGAGCAGGTATCCCTTTGATGTTACTCTTTAGGATAGTAGAGGATATTTTTATTTTTGCCTCAGTATCTTCCTCTGTTGAGAATCCCTGTCTTCTCTACTGACTTTTCTCCTCATTATTCTTTTGTAATGGAAACCTATCTTCTTTAGAAAAATGTTGTACACTCATTTATTTACCTCTCTCTGCTTTTTAAATATGTTAATCATTTACAGAGATATTCAATTTAATTCAATTCAGAATTTTAGTCTGGATCTCATGTAGAAGTTACAGAATGAGATTGTATAGTATGCTTTATGGAGGACTAGTCTTCCAGTCAGGAAAGTCTGGGTTCAAATTCCATTCCTGACTTTTAGTAGTAGTTTACAATCAATTAACCTCTCACAGATTTAGTTTACTCATATATAAAATGATAATAAAAATATTTGTAGAACATTTCAAAATTAATCCAGTCCACAGTTATTTATTAAATGCCTTCAATCTTTTGGGAAGTTCTTAGACATTGAGTATGAAGACACAGATAAGTCTCCACTTGAGAAACCATTATTCTCTTTGGGTTACATTCAAATAAATGTAAAATGGAAATAAAATAAATAACATGGGAGGAAGTACTAATGATCTGACAGGGAAAAGTGAGACCAAGAAAGGTCTCATATAGGAAGTGAAGGTTGATTTGAGCTTTGAAGAAAGCTGGGAAGTTTAGCAGGTAATGGGAAGGAGAGAGTTCATTCAAAGCTTGCTGCTATTGAAGAATCTTGTTTGGTTGCACACTGAGTACATAGAGTTGAGTATTATGTAATAACCTCAGAAATGTAGAATGGGTCAAATTGTAAATGATGTCTTGTATTTTATTTGGGGGTGATAGGCAGCAATTGAAATTGACTGAGTGGGATAAAGGAGATATGGACATACTTGTGCTTTAGGAAAATCACTTTGACCCCTGTGTGGAAGGTGGGTTGTATTAGGAGGAACAGTGGCACTTGCATAACAAAAGACTAATTAAGAAACTTTTCTAATACTCTAATCAAGAGATAATGAGAGTGAATGAAACTGGTGGCTATGTGAATAGAATAAGGAAATGGATGAGAGATGTTAGAGAGCTAGAAATGAGAAAACTTGGCAGCTTATTAGTTGTATGGCATGAGTGAGAATGAGGAATAGAGGATCATACTAAAATTATGAAATTAAATAAATAGAAGAATATCACTGACAAAAATAAGGATGTCTGGAAGAGGGATGCATTGTGGGGAAAAGATAATTTCCATTTTGGACATGTTGCATTTAAGATGCCAATAGGACATGAAATTTAAAATATTCTATGGGTAGTTGGTGAAGCAGTTCTAGAGTTCAAGGTAGAGACTAGAAACATAAGTATTTTCTGTATAGAGATAAAGTGATGATGTTAGCAAGTGAAAATGTATAGATAGAAAAGCACCCAGGATAAAATTTATGAATAGGTCCATATTTAATTGTATGACATAGATGATGATTATGCCTCTCTGTGTTTTAATTTCTTCATTTGCTAAAGTCATCCTTGTATGTCTTATTGGAGGTGCACAGGTAACCTTGATACCTTTAAAATTATGCCAATGGAAAAGAATGTTGGTAGGCTCTACATAATTAGAAAAATTTCAAGTATTAGCCTTTACAGTATAAAAATATAAGTATAGTATAAAGCATAAGAACTTTGTTTTCTGAATATCAACCTCATTTCTTTGAAACCAAATCTTTACCTGAAGGTTGTTTACAAGAAGATGATTTTTTTTTTGTCAAAGCTACTCATGAGTACTATTTCCTAAAGCAAAGAGAGAGCCTATTGGCTCAATTGCTACAGTGCTGGATGTGGAGTCAGGAGGACTTCAATTCAAATGTGGCCTCAAATACTTACTGTCTGTGTGAGCCTGGATAAAACTCTTAATATCTGTTTGCTTTAATTCACTGGAGAAGGACATGACAAACCACTCCAATATCTTTGCCAAGAAAACCTCATGAATAGTCCTTGTGTGCTATGGTTCAAAATGTCATGAGGACTCAGATACGACAAAATGATTAAATAACAAAAAAGTATAGACAACATTGTGAGTGGTATTAGATTATAGATTTTGCCACATATTTCATCATGGGCTCTTGAATTCTGAAATAAACTAAGTTCTAATCAACAAGTTAATTGGGCAACTAATATGAATAAGATAGTACTAGGCATTATTGAGGATAAAAGGTGAACAACTAATAGATCTTTATATTAAATGACTTAGAGGTCATAATATATATGTAAATGTGTATATATGCATATTTATATTTATATATATACATTATAGATAGCTTTTTAAATGCACATAATATCAAAATGCAAAGTAGAATTTAATAAATGCTGTAGGAATACTCCATGTATTGGAATTTCAGAGCAAAGCAACATCACTCATCTTGGGAGTAAGACCAGGGAAGGTTTCCTGAAAGATATAGCATTTAAGCTAGAACCTGTAGAATGGCTAGTTTTTGAATAGCCAGAAATGGTAGGAGAAAGGATGATTTGAAAGGGTGTTATATCTTGCAGATGGAGTAGTGTGAAAAAAAAAACAAGTTCGTGTCTGGAAAATGGTAATTAGTTCCACCTGCTCACTGAAAAGAATACATGTAGTATCATGAGCTGATAATGAAATTGTCCTTTAAGATTACTATTTGCTTATGTTTCAATCTCTAATCCCAACCCAATACTCTCACCCTTGACCAATAAATCTTTGGATTTGTGAGCATTCACAGATCACCCAGTTCACCATTCTGCTGATATATTCTGGTCATCTTTATGATCATGTTGCCATTCTCCATCTTTCTACTGCTAGTTCTGGATCAGTATTTGAATTTATACTATCATTCCTAGAAAGTATATGTCAATAAATTTCTTAAGGTTCCAAACACCATCTCTGAAACATCCCTGATCATGACAACTCCATCCCTACCCCTGGGCACTACTCCCTTGTTTTTGTTATTTTCCTCTATTGGGTGTAAGTTCTTAGAGACTAAGAATAATTTTGCCTTTTGTGCTTGTACCCTAGATAGTAAACAGAGTCCCAGGAATATAGCAATACACATCTTCCTTTGTTCTCTCCCTCCTTCCTTCTTTTATGGCACAACTCTATAAGGATAGCTATTATAGGATCTTCCTCCCATTTTATAGATGATGAAATAAAAGCTTATGGAAGTTTCAGTAACTTGGTCATAGTCACACAGCTAATAAGTTTCAGAGTCAGGTTTAACACCCAGGTCTCCCTGACTCCAAGGTTAACAATCTATGTACTGTAACCATTTTATCCTTTGTTTTTAGGGGTTTTTTTGCAAGGAAAATGGGGTTAAGTGGCTTGCCCAAGGCCACACAGCTAGGTAATTATTAAATGTCTGAGGCCGAATTTGAACTCAGGTACTCCTGACTCCAGGGCTGGTGCTCTATCTGCTGTGCCACCTAGCAACCCCACCATTTTATCTTTATTAAGGAATTAAGAAATAAGATTAGAAAAGTAGGTTGAAGTTGATCATGGAGGTCTTGAATGTTAAGCTACGCATTTAGAATGCTATTTAGTTTACTCCTCCAATTTTAAAAGTCCATGTGTTGGGTAAAGAAATGTTAGGTATTTTTCATGTACCTGGAAGTTGGCATAGCCACTGTCACTCATTTGCCATCACCCACATTTTATTTTCTGCATACCAATATGTTGTCTGCTTTAAAAAAATTGCCCAGGGGCTGAAAATGCCCTTTGAAACAAGTCAGGCAGATGATCAAATCCATGAGCAGAGACACTAGCCCCATCTGGGGTAAGGAGATACAAAGAAGAAACCATTAAACCAATTCCCCATTCACAGATATATAAAAAGTGAGCTCAGATGTCATGGGAGCCTGTGTTTCCATCGATCATTGCTATGGATGCAATGGAAAGGTGAATGATTTGGCTGTATGCAAATCTTGCAGATCTAGTTAACCATTTGGAAATCATGAATAACAATCACATTCTCCATTAAGATGTGGTCCTTGACAAAGAGAGTAATAAAAATATATCATAATGTCTATGCATCAATGTTATAAGTTTCTTCATGCAAAATTCCCCCAAGGATTTTTTACTTATTTATATACTCACCAACCTCTCCAGCACAAAATAAGGATGATCTATATGGCTTCACCCTTGGGGAAAGAAGAGAATGGCAATATCTTCCCCCCTTTCTTTCTTTTTCTTTTCCTTCTCATTTCTTGACACCCTTACTTTTAACCCCAACTTTTGCATTCCAGTATTGTTGGACCTTCCTTGTGCCCTCCTTTGGTCATCCAACTTTATCCTTTACTCCCTTAGCTTATTTAGAAGAAAGATTATTTAAGAAAAGACTTAGAGAGAAGGAATAATTCAACAACATGAGCAAAGACAAAATATGCATACATACATATATGCATATACTCATACATCCAACACACACACACATATATATGCATGTACACACCAACACAAATATATACACACATTAATATATAAATACATTCAATATAGACATTTCAAATCTATACATTCATGTGTCTATGTACACATAGACACACACACACACACACACACACACACACACACATATATATATATATATATATATATATATATATATATATATATATATATATATACATACTTACAAGATTAGGACAATTTCTGAATTATGTTCCAGTAGGAAACTGTCATGGATAGAGAGAACTGGTCTTAAAATCTTCCTCTAACACATACTGGTTCCATTACTTTTGGTGAATTAAGGAACATCATAGCATTCTTAGAAATTCTCTCAGACTTGGAGTTGCAGAGAAGGTATTGATCTGTACTGGTAGAAGATAAAGCATGGGGAATTCCAGTGAAATATTCCAATATAATAATAGGTCCAGTAAAAAACAAAGATGAATGGGAAACTGTGCAGCCCTTCCAGTTATCTCAAGCAACTCTAGACATAAAAAATAATATGTTAATCCCCTAAACATTTTATTGCCGTATTTGTGCCTAGGCTATCCAGAGTCTTAAAAGCTTTTACAATTTATGCCTTGTTTTTTTTTATCAGATGGTTCTGGAAACATTTTCAGAACTCTCTCCAGATCCATTCACAGTAAATTTTGTAGGGCATCACTCCTTCTGAGATAAAAGAATCAAGAAAGTGAAAAAAGTCTTCTCAGGAGGTGAAAGAATGGGATCATTAATTCCCTTAGTTAAATGATAGATAATACCTCTAATAATAGTACTATTGCTATTTTGTTGAGTGCATTCTGAGATTACATGAATTATAAAAGTAAGAGCTTTTTTCCTAAGGGCTATAAAATTTAAGGACCTTGCTAGATGACTTATAAGGCGTCTTCGAGATTAAACACCTAGGATCTTAAATGGGAAAACCCAATGTCATTCTCCATTGACACTAGTCATCTGTGGAAAAAATATGATTAGTGTCTGCTTACATCCTGCTCTAACCCATCACTTTTTGAGGGCAGATGTTACTCATCCCTAAAGCTATCCCCCTAGAGAATTCACTCAGTGAATAATCATCAAGGATATTTTCCCAGCCAGTTGGACAGAGCTAGAATTTCTTCATCTTTTTTAAGGAGTCTTTTAGTTTTTATAGTTGCTTCCTGCCAGAAAGAGTCCTGGAAATTTATCTGATCCAGCCCCCTAACTTACAAACAAGAAACTGAGGTTCCCAGAAGTTAAGTGATTTTCCCAAGCTCACATGACTGGTTAGTACCTATTGATTGATTGATAGATTTATTTGATGGCAAAATTGGTACCCTAACCAAGGTCTCCTGACACCCAATCCAATCGGTACTAATTCTAAATTGTTTTTTCTATTCTTTGAAGTATAAATAAAGAAGTGGACCTGAGGAGACTAGATTATTGTTTGAATTTGTTAAAGAAGCATTTAACAGGGCCAGTACTTTTATCTATGGGAAATATCTGTTCAACAGACAAGAGGTGGCTTTTGTTACTTATCCAAACCTCTCTTTCTGGGTACACTACTGGATCAAAAAGCAAAATTGCTATGAGTCAGTTTTACCTCCTAGCTTCTTCAACTCTATTCTTCCAGGGGAAAAAATCAAATCTCTTTTAAGAGAATGTAATTACTTCTCAGGACTTATACGGTAGGAAGTCAGGATCTCTTGGCAACCAGTCCTCTCATCTTTAGACAGATTTCTGTTGACCAAATAAAACATATCCCCAGAACATGAGACAACTCAAAGAAACACATTTCCTCATTGCCACTAAGAAACAAAGCTCTTGTCCTGGTCATGAACGGGGAGACCTTCATGTCAGAGAAGATTAGGTCAATGAGCTCCTTGACAAAAAACAGGCATATTCATTTAGAAGTGCCATCACATTCTGGTTGTCATTTCCTATTTGAATGAGAACAAAAACTTCCTTTTCCTGTCTCTTGATCCCTTTTGTATAATCCCATTTAATTCTTGACACCCAAGGAAAGAAACTGGATATATCATATCCTTGTGTTTCAAAAATGCATAAATAATGAATTTTATTTTTAAGGATAATATCAAAAATATTGGACTTAATTTGGGGGCATCACATTTTAGAAAGATGATACCAGGCAAATTAGATTATAACCCTTGATATCTGAAGATTTAAAACCTGTCATATAAGCAGTATTTGAAGAAATTTGAAAAATTTATAAGAAAAGTCTTATTAGATAAAGAGGAATCTTATATTGAAAGTTAGAACTATGTAATAAAAATCTATTTAAAAACAAAAAACCCAGAATGAAATCCAGCTCTCTCAAATATTAATTATGTCACTGTAGACCTCACTTTGCTTGCTTGGAAAATAAGGGAGTTGGCCTAGAGGATTTCTAACAATCCTCTCTGATTTTAAATTCTGTGATGGCTGACTTCAAATATTTTTCAGGGAAATTATGTGTGTGTGTGTGGGGGGGGAAGATTGGCATATTTTTATATCTCTAAGTTTCAGAAATAGGAAAAATGGCTAAAAGTTGCAGAGGCATATTTGGACTAAATTTCATGAGAATTTGAGATCTATGAAGAAGAAAAAGCCTATCCTCCAAGAAAGTAAAACCCCTGACATTTGAGATATTCAAGTATAGTCCAATTCTAAAAGTGATAATAATGACACTCATATTTTTATACAGTTCTACAATCCTTAAGGCTACATTACATATATTATCCTATTTATTTCTCCCAATAATCTTGTAAGACAAATTGTATAATTTGAGGAAATTTCCTTCACTTGAAAGAAGTGGGACAGCTTGATTTATGTGGTCCTTCCTAACTTGAAGACTGTATGATGGAACTTTTTTAATGATGCTTTGAAATCCTATTTGATTTTCTTAAAAATCCTGTAATATAAGCATAGCATCTTTTATTATTTTCATTTTATAGATGAAAAAGCTAAGGCAAAATTTTGAGTGGTAAAATTTCTTTTTCAAGGTCAATTAATAAATTAGTGAACCTAGGCTGATAGCCCAATCAGTTCTCTTTTTGCTGTCTCTTACTGTAAAGATGGCTCTCTGATGCCTTAAATGACTGTTTTTCCCTTTCCTTCCACTTTCTCTTCCCACTTCCCTTCACTCAGCAGCAAACAGTCAGGTTAATATTGTACATACATACACATTTGTGTTAAACATGTTTACAGATTAGTCATTTTCAGGATGAGGAATTAGGTTTAAGGGAAAGAAATACATAAGAGATATTTTTTTAAAAAGTGAATGTAGTGTTCTTCAGATTCTGAAGAATTATGTTTTGTTTTGTTTTATTTTCCTTCCTCTGGATGGTGATAGAATTATCCATAAACAGTCTAATAGGTTTGTCCTAGCTCTCTAAACTGCTGAAAGTAACTGTATCCATCAGCATTAATCATCTCAGTGTTGTTGTTAATATGTACACTGTTCTCTTGGATCTACTCCTATTACTCAGCCTCAGATCCTGTAATTCATTCTATGATTCTCTAGAGTCCTACCATTTAGTTTCTTAAAGAACAGTAGCTTTCCATTGTATTCATGTACCATAACATGTTCAACTATTCCCCATGAGATGGGCATCCCCTCAATTTCCAATTCTTTGCAAAAAATACAAAAATAGCTACTATGAATATTTTGGAATGTGTGGGGCTTTTTCTATTTTTTATAATTTCTTCTGGAGATAGTCCTAGAATTAGAACTGATGGGTCAAAGGGTATGAACAATTTTATTGCTCTTTGGTCATAATTCCATATTGCTCTCCAGAATGGTTGGATCTGTTCACAACTCCACCAGCAAAGCTTCAATGTCCCAATCCTCCCACAATCTCTCCAACATTGATTATCTTTCCTTTTTATCATCTTAGTCAATCTGATAGGTGTAAGATGATACCTCAAAGTTGTTTTAATTTGCATTTCTCTAATCAATAATGATTTGGAGCATTTTTCATGTGATTATATACATATATATATATATATATATATATATGTAGCTTTAATTTCTTCACTTGAAAATTGTCTATTCATATCCTTTGACCAATTATCATTTGGGAAAATGACTTGGAGCCTTATAAATTTGAAATAGTTCTCTATTTTAGAAATGAGACTTTTATCAGAACTCCTACTTGTGAAGATTTGTTTACCAACTTTCTGTTTTCCTTCTAATTTTGTCAACATTGATTTTATTAGTGCAAAAACTTCTTATTTAATAAAGTCAAAATTATTCATTTTGCAGTTTAAAATGTACTCTATTTCTTGTTTCACCCTAAATTTATCCCCTTTCCATAGATCTGATAGAGTAGTTTTTGTTCCATTAATTTATCTAATGGAGTCACCCTTTATGTCTAAACCCTCTACCCATTTTGACCTTATTTTGGTATGGGGTGTAAGATGTGGTTCTATACCTAATTTTTGCTATACTATTTTCCAGTTTGCCCAGCAATTTTTGTCAAATAGTGTTTTTTATCCCCAAAACTGATGTCTTTGGGTTGTCAAATAGATTACTATACTCATTTACTACTGTTTCTTTAGAACCTAGCCTAATCCACAGATTTATTACTCTATTTTAAACAGTACCAAAGAGTTTTGATGACTACAGTTTTACAGTAGAGTTTTAGATATGGTAGAGTAGGCCACCTTCCTTTGCATTTTTTTTTCATCAGTTGCCTTGCTGTTCTTGACATTTTGTTGCTATTTTTTCTAGCTTGGTAAGATATTTGGTATTTTGATTGTTATGGCACTGAATAAGTAATTTAATTTTATTAGAATTGACATTTTTTATTATATGAGCTGAACCTAATCATGAGCAATTGACATTTCCCCAATTATTTAGATCTGACTTTATTTGGGTGAGAAGTGCTTTATAATTGTGTTTCATATAGTTTCTGGGTTTGTCTTGAGAGGTAGATTCCCAAATATTTAATGTTGTCTAAAGTTACTTTAAGTGAAATTTCTATTTCAATCTTTTGCTCTTAGACTTTGGTTGTTCATAAATAGAAATGCTGATCATTTATGTGGGTTTATTTTACATCCCATTTTGCTGGATTTCTTAATTTTTCAAGGAAGTTTTTAGATGATTTTCTTGGATTCTCTAAGTATATCATCTGTAAAGAGTAAAAGCTTTATTTCCTCATTGTCCATTCTGATTCTTTCAATTTCTTTTTCTTCTTTTATTGCTAAAGCTAGTATTTCCATTACTATATTGAATAGTAATGGTAATACTGGGCATCCTTGTTTCACCTGGATGTTATTAGAAATGCTCTGAGTCTATCCCTATTACATACAATATTTGTTGATGTTTTTAGATAGATTACTTATTATTTTAATGAAAAACTCCATTTATTCAAAAATTTTCTAATGTTTTTAATTAGGAATAATTGTTAAATTTTCTCAAAGATTTTTTCAGCATCTATTGAGATAAACATATGATTTTTGTTGGTTTTGCTATTGATGTGTTCAATTATGTTGTGTGTTTTCCTAATATTGAACAATCCCTGCCTACCTGATATAAATCCTACCTGATCATGGTGTATTATCCTAGTAATAACTTGCTATAATCTCATTGCTATAATTTTATATAAGATTTTGCCTCAATGATAATCAGGGAGATTGATTCCTTTGCCTATTTGTGTTCTTCCTGATTTAGGTATCAGCAGCATGTTGGTGTCATAAAAGGATTTGGGAGAATTCCTATTTTTTCAAATAGTTTATGTAGAATAAGTATTAATTGTTCCTTAAATGTTTGGTAGAATTCACTTGTAAACCCTTCTGGAGGGTGTTTAGTGATGGTTACTTCAATTTCCTTTCTTAAAATGGGGTTATTTAAGTACATTATTTCCTCCTCTGTTAATCTGACAGTTTGTATTTTTGTGAATATTCATACATTTCATTCAGGCTATTAAATTTATTGTAATGTATGTCTTTCATTTTTTTTAGGCTTTTGCAAGGCAAATGGAGTTAAGTGGCTTGCCCAAGGCCACCCAGCTAGGTAATTATTAAGTGTCTGAGGCTTCATTCAAACTTCTATCCTCCTAAATCCTTCTGGCCTTAGATTCAGGAGGATGGGAGTTCAAATCCTGCCACAGACACTTGCTACTTACTGTATGACCTTAAACCTGATTGCCCTCCAGCTAGGACCATCATCCTGATTCATATCTGGCTACTGGACCCAGATGACCGTAGAGGAGAAAGTGAGACTGTTGACTTAGCACAGCACCCCCTCATTGAAATCCAATTCATGTACTTGTCATGTCATCACCTCCCTGATATTGTGGTCCTTTTCAAAAGTGAAGGATAAACGTTATCAAATTTATTGGCATACAGTTCCACTAAGTAGCTCTGAATTATCTCTTTAATTGTCTCCTCAGTGGTACTTAGTATATTCTTTTCATTTTTTGATACTAGCAATTTGCTATTTTTTTCTTTTTTTTAAATCAAAGTAACCAAAGATTTATTTATTTTATTGGCTTTTTCATAAAACCAATTCTCAATTGAATTTATTAGATCATTGGTTTTCTTTTTTTAATTTTATTAATTTCTCCCTTGGTTTTCAGAATTTCTAACTGATTGATTGATTGTTTAGAAAGCAGCATTGCCTCAGTCACTAAGCACCCTCCCCTCTTCTTTATCATTAGAAGTACACTTATTAAGTCTTAAATTAAATCAAATTATAATCATGTTTTACCTTACCCCCTTTTTAAGTACCTTCCAAGAACACACAATTCTCAAGACCCAAAGTATCATCCAAAGCCAAATCATTCTATGAACTAATTGTACCCCCCCAAGTATATTTTATCCACCCCCCAACCCAGGGTACTTAACCCCTTGTTAATTAAATTTGGATTAAGCTCAAGCCTGATTAAATTAACTGTAAGAATCTCAAAGTATTGGGATGCTCTTAATGTTTCACTTCAGAACTTTGCAATTGATTATAAGTTATGGGAGACACTGTCTCAAGACCTCCCAGTTTACGATGCCCTCATCAGGGAAAGTGCTAAACTTTGTGAGTGGAGCAGAATTAAAGTAGATCAAAGGAAACTGAGACAACTAAATTTAGAATACATACCTGCTTTTCATCAGGACTTTTTGTCTCAAACATAGTGATGTCAACCTGGATCTCTTCAATGGAGATAAAAGATCCAAACATACCCATATCTTCTATGTTCAATCTCTTCAATTATCCTAAGAGAAGTATAATTCTCAAGAGTATAGGAGAGAAGAGGTATTAGATTGACTACCAAATTGAAGATCTACATAGCCATTGTGCTAATCTAATTGCTATATGCCTATGAAACTTGGACAGTCTTAACAACTCCCTGTCAGGAAATTGAATTTTTTCCATTTAAATTGTCTTGGGAAAATTCTGAAGATCATCTGGCAGGAGAAGATACCAGATACTGAGGTCCTTTCTTGAGGTAAATTATCTAGCATTCCAACATTACTATAGAGAGGACAACTATGATGGGTTGGGTATGTTGTTAGAATGCCAGACATATACTTTGCCAAAAAACTAATTTATGGAGAACTCACACAAGGCAAGTGCTCACAAGGGGGTCAGAAGAAACAATACCGAGTCACCCTAAGGGTAACATAGAAGAACTTTAGAACTGATTGTACAACATAGGAAACACTGGCATAGGACCACCCAGCATGGCATACCCTCTTCAGTGAGGCTGCTGCAGTGAGGAAGGCAGAATTGAAGCAGCTCAAAGGAAACATGAAATCTGTAAGTTTAGAGTACCCATCCTGGGTGTTCACATGGACTATTTGTGCCCAATCTGTGGTAGAGCATTCCAAGCTCATATTGATCTGATCAGCCACATTAGGACATAGTGTCAAACACAGTGATGTCATTTTGGTCTTCTTTGATAAAGAAGGACCAGAACCAAGTGTTATTTCTTTTAGGATTGTATATAATTTGACCATTTGACTAATAATTGTTTTGTTTTGGTTTTTTCCTTCCCTTTTTCCTTTCCCTTTTTATGGATCTCTTGTGTTATGTATTTGGCAATTGAATTCTCTGTTCAGTTCTGGTCTTTTTGTCAGGAAATTTTGGAAGTCCTCTATTTCGTTGAACATTCATCTCTTCCCCTGACTATATATATATATATATATATATATATATATATATATATATATATATATATATATATATATAATGTATATATATTGAATTTTGCAGGGCAGTAAATTCTTGGTTGTAATCCCAGGTCCTTTGCCCACTATTCCAGGTCCTCCATCCTTCCATATTGAGGTCAAAAGGTGTATATGAGTCTGATTGTGCTTGCTTGATATTTAAATTGTTACTTTTTTGCTGCTTTCATAATTTTCTCCTTTATTTGAGAGTTCTAGAATTTGGCTATAAGAGCCCTTGGAGTTTTATCCTGGAGTCTCTTTCTTGGGGTGGGGGTGGGGTGGGGTGGTTCTATTGATTTATTTCAATGGCCATATTATCTTCTTATTCTAGAATATTTGGACAGTTTTCCCTGATTATTTCCTGCATGATGTGTGCCAAGTTCTTTTTTTGATCTAGGTTTTCTAGTAGTGCAGTGATTGTACTGCATCCACTTTCCAGATCATTTGTTTTTCCTAAAAGTTACTTTATATTTTCTTCAATTTTTTTCAGCCTTTTTTACATGATGGAATCATGTAATCTCATAGATTCATTGGTGTCTATTTGTTCAATTCTAATTTTTAGGCTTTTATTTTCTTCAATTAACTTTTTGTTTCCTTTTCAAGTTGGTTTATTTTTGCTTTTTTTGAAAAAATTACTTATTTAAGGCAATGGGGTTAAGTGACTTGCTCAAGATCACACAGCTAGGCAATTATTAAGTATCTGAGACTGGATTTGAACCCATGTCCTTATTACTCCAGGGTTGGTGCTCTATCTACCATGCCCTCTAGCTACCCCTATTTTTACTTTTAATGGAGTTGATTTATTTGTTCAATTTTTCGTAATATTCCTGCATGACATTCATTTCTTTTTTTCATTTTTCTTCTTCCTCTCTTCTTTGGTTTTTAAATTCTTTTTAAGCTCTTCTGTGAGCTTTTGGATTTGAGTCCAATTCATCAACTCCTTTAGGACTTCTCCTTTGAGTAATTTTTCACTGATTTATTCTTCCAACATGGCATTATCATCATCTTTATCTGCAAAGCAGTTTTCTATAGTGAGCAGTCTTTTAGCTTTTTTGCTCATCATTGTTTTAGCTCTGCTCCTGGGGTATAGTGACTATAGATCCAAGCTTTTTATGCTAGAACTGGGGTCTGATCCCTGACTTATTGTTGGCCAAGATGTTGCCTATGCAGTCTAGATCATGCTTTTGCAGAGGTTTATTTCCTCCTTTATGTCCAGGTTTGGCCTATACAGTGGTTTGTACCCAAATCAGTCCTGTCTTTTGCCCCACTGGAGTTGGGACCCTCCCTGCTGCTTGCTATCTAGCTACCAGGACTTCTGCTGTTGTCAAGCTGTCAAGACCTGGACTACACTGTGGCTTAAAGTCTTCTGCTGGCTTTCTCCCTCTCCATCCTCACTTGATTTTACTTTCCCTTTTTCCCCAGAGACAGACTTTTATTGAGGATCTGCCACAAAGTCTACCATTGAAAACTTCTTTGGATCTTATCCTTTTCCTGGTGGGATCTATAACTTTAATGTTCACAGGCTTCATTTATCTTTGGTAGGGAAAAGCTCCCGGAGCATATTGGCTTCACGCCACCATCTTGGCTCCCCCTCCTAATAATTGAAAAGAAATTTGAATTTCTGTCTCACAAAAGAAATCCCTACCATAACTTAGCAAACATATACTCATCAAAGACATCCAACAATGGGGAACCCATCATTTCCTAAGGAAGTTCATTATGCTTTTGAATAGTTCTAATTGTGAGGAAAATTTCCATTAGCTCAGATCTAGATTTACCTCTTTGTAATCTCTACACAGTGTTCCGTGTCTTTGCCCTTGCTATTTTTCTTTCCCCCCCCAATTTTGTATCAGTTGAAAGTGTGATGAACATGCCATCTCTGTCTTTACGCCATTGATAAAATGGTTAAATAACACAGGGACAAAAAAATTAAAAAAAAAACACCACAGGGACAGAGTTCCCAGTGGCTTACACTTAATGACATTGCCACATATGTGGGCACAATAATATTATGTGACAACAATGGTACACATTCTGGGTCTAGGGTCTACTGTAACCCTTTCTGTTTTTTTATTCCTTAAATAATTCAGCAAACATCAATTAAATGCCTACTATATACAAATCCCCATGTCTTGTACCCTGTGAAACATGAACCTTTCAAACTAATTGGATGATGAGACAGACAAATATAATAACCAATTTTTAATGCAAACATATTAGAGGGGTGTATAAGGAAATGCTGCCTGAAGGTTGAGGGGGATTTGACTTTACTCAGAAGGTTGGAGTGACTCTCTCTCTCTCTCTCTCTCTCTCTCTCTCTCTCTCTCTCTCAGCAGAAGAATGACCTAAGTAGATCTTTAAGTATGAAAGGTGATTCTCTTCTGTTGGTTGGTGTTTGGGATTATAGAGAAGTCCCTCCCCCTGGCCCCCTGTCACGTCCCTGTCTTCTGTCTTCTGGGTTAGGACTAGGGTGACTGCATCTTCTGTTTCCCTTTTTTCTTCCCTCTAGTCTCATCTCAGGAAACAGGTTTGGCCTGTTTTCCTCTCCCTTAGGATGTGCTCCTGTGACTGCTCCACAAAGGTCTCAGTCATGATGAGATGAACACCTTCCTGCTGCACCCCTTTGTCATCAACTTCCTATCTTGGGACAATATATTATCTGCTCTCTATCCCTGAGGCCACAAGTATACTCAGTCAACCATTTCTTGAGAGCTCTGGGTTTGGGTTTGTTTTTTTTTTCTGTGCTTTTGAAGGGGAGGAACACATTCCCTGCCTCTGTCCACTCCACAGCCTCAGACAAAGGCCAGTGCTCTGCTCCTCTTTCCCACCCTCTGCCTGCAGGAAAGGAATTTAATCACCCAGCAACTCTATGAATCAGCCAACCATCAGAAGATAGGCCCATCACTTAAAAACACAAAAACTGAAACAAAACAAGGCATTTTCCCAACATGCCACTGCTAAAGGATTTATCAGGAACCAGGGTAGAAAAAGGAGTGTCCTGGAAAGCTTGTCTACATAATGACAAGTGGAATCAATGGGAGAAGACTAGAAGAGTTCTTGCTCCACAATTCAGAACTATTGATCTTTTCAGCATGAGCTGCAACTAAAGTAATATCCTTTTGGGCACATCCCATCTCTGAAATGGTTTCCTACATGGGGTTTATATGGACTTTAAGAAGCCCAAGGGGCATTGTCCTTTAAAAAAATAACAGGTGAAGGGCCATTTTTATTATGTGACTCATTTAAAATCATGTAACCTTAACCCTATAAGGAAGCTGAGTTAGAGGTCATCTAGCCCAAATGTCTTCTGTTACAGATGAGGGAACTGAGACTCAGGGAAGAGAGAGGATTTGAACAAATTAACAAAGTTAGTTAGTGGAAGACCTAAGCTTCATGTCCAGTGTCTGTGTTGGATATAGGATGCAGTCATAAAAATGGAACCATAGGCAATTCCAATCACAGAAAGCACAAAATGTTCAGATAAAAGTGTGTGTGTGTGTGTGTGTGTGTGTATGTCTGTCTGTCTGTGTGTCTGTCTGTGTGTGTGTGTATGTGTGTGTTGTGTTATATTCCATGTGAATGGGGAGATTCAAATAGACCAGTATAATAAATTGAATGTCTCATTCCTGTCATTATTTGGGTTAAAACGTTGAATTTTTCAGTGCCTTCATAATCTACTGTCTGTACTAATATATTAGCCTTCTAATTGGGTTTTCTGATTCTTTTTTCTCCTCTCTCTATTCTCTACTTTCCACCAAACTCGAATGATCCCCAAAGCACATTTTGAACTGTTTTCCTACTCTTATCAAGAAGATCTGGGTCTCAATTGCCTCTGGGGAGGAGAAATATAAACTCTCGTTCATAATTTAAAGTCCTTCAAGTCTATATCTAGTCTCTTTTTTCTAGGCTTACTATATAATAGTTCTCCTCAGATATACTATTTTGGACAGGGGGGTGGGGGGCAGAAATAGGGACAAATTTGGAAGGAAGAGTCAAGCTGATTTTAATCTTAGGAACTCTATCTTAAAGACTTGCCTTCTCTTCTGGTTAAGTCAAACCCCATACTCTTAATTCTTCTTTCAAGACACTGTCCTTTTGAAAATCGAAAGAATCCAATCTTCCAACTTTATCTTCATATTCTTAAGTAAAGAATTAAGTTGTGAATCAAAGGCTTCCTTCCCTATTTGTAGGGTAAACTTTTAACATAGATCCCATTGGTTGGTTGATGATATGAATCATCTTTCCAACCACATCAAGAATAAAGAAGACACATTTCAGTGATATGTCCACAACTTCTTATACCCTGCTTTTTATGCATGAGGCAGCATGGGAGCAATAGAAAGTATTCTGGACTTAGAATTATAAGATATAAGTCCTAGTCCCAACCTTACCACCAACTAGCTGATTGACCACAGTCAGACAAGACTTTTAATTTCCTTATGCTTTAGTTTTTCTCATCTAAAATAGGTATTTAATATAAGGTTGCTGTAAAGATCAAAAGAAATTATCGATGAAAGCATTTTATAAGTGCAAATGTCAACATATGACCATACTTGAGTATACCAGGTCTACACTTCAAAAAAAAATCCAAGAAAGAGAAATATATGCAATCTATATATAATGTTTATAGAAACTTTTCCTGTGTTAGCAAAAAAGAAAATCACTGGAAACTAAAAGAATGTCCATGATTTGAGGAATTGCTGAATAAGTTGCAGTATATGAGTGTGATAAAATGTCATAGTACTATACAAAATGGGGAAAAAGATGATTTTTAAAAGAAATAGATGAATTCATATGAACTGATGCAGAGTGATGTAGTTAGAAACAGAAAAAAATTATATATCAATATTATAAAAATAACAGTTTTGAAGACTTTTATAAATTAATGAAGAATGAAATAAGGAGAATTGAGAGAACAAATTATACAATAACTATATAGAAAAACAACTTGAAAGTTATAAGAACTCTGGTATTTAAAATGACTATTCATAATTTTAAAGAATTTTTGATGAAATGTACTATTTATGACAAAGAGGCACTGGATTAAATGTATATATTTTTGTATGCAGTAATTGATAGAATTTGTTTTTCTTGACTACACATATTTGTTATAATGAATTTTTGAAATATTGTTACAATGAATTTGGAAGGAAAAGAAAATAGATTTTTGTTAATTAAAAATAAGAGGTTGGAGTGAGTTCTATAGATGTGAAATGCTGCATGTTAAACTCATTGTATTATTAATTTTACTTAATTGCTTTCCTTTTTTACAAAAGACTTCTCATGGACAGAGGGTAATGTACAAACATTGATAATGTAATAACAAAACACATTAAAAATAAATTCAAAGAACTAGAGGACAAAATTAATAATTTATGGTTGCTACTGGTTTTCCTGTCTATCAGCTTATTACTCCTATGATTTTCCATCTCTACCTCCCTTGTCATTCCCTCTTGCACCCTTTCCTTCCAGTGACTTCAAGGGACATCCTTTCTTGTGGGCCATACTTACTCATGTCCATACCTGCTAGAGTTGGGGATTTTTGGCTATTGTTCTTCTTGGTCCTCTACCTCCAAGCTCAGGGACCTACCTTTTCAGTCTTTACTTCATTTCAAATAACTTATGAAGGACATAAGCAGAAAGATCAGTCTAACCATAGGGCTAAAATAATCCTGTGCATTGACCTTTATAAGATGGAAAGCAGATTTCTAAGATTTCTTGGTCTTCAAGAGAGGATGTCCCTTGAAGTCACTGGGAGTAAAGAGATCAAATGTTAACTGGCAAGGGAGATAGGGATAGAAAGTCATAGGGGTGATGAGCTGATAGAAAGGGAAACCAGCAGTAGCCATAAATCATAATTAAGAGCAGTAGTAAATATAAGGATCATAGAGATTGTGCTAAAGAGCAATGAGCAGAAAGTCAAGTACAGAGCAGACTAGCATGAAACTTTCTCCCACAAGAGCTGACCCTGGAAGAACTCCAATATTCAGCAGAACCAGCAAGAGATCCAAACCATCAATAGCTGCTAAAGGGCAACCACAATACAAAACAGAGCCTGAAGTCTGAAGTTTCTCAAAAATATTCTTTTGACTTCTGAGCCCATAGGACCCCTGGTCCCTGATCAAAACCTTGAGTAGAGACTTTATCTTAAGAGGATTAAAAAAGAAGCTAATCAGAGTGGATCAATGAATAGGGGTAGAATTTCATTAGATATAGATGATAATTGCTGTTGGGTTATTGTTTAACAAAAACATATTCCAAAAATTAATTCTTTAAATAAAAAATGAATAAATGAATAAATAAGCAATCATGTGTTTCAACAAATAATTAAACAAATAAATATAAGCTAATTGATGCTATTGGGGGGATACACTGGACTCAGTTCTACTTCCAGCTCTGCCACTTTTTAACTGGGTAACTTTGGGCAAATTATTTTAGCACACTAGGTTTTATTTTCTCCCTCAATAAAAATAAAATAATAATAGCTGTCCTGTTTACCTCTCAGAGGTATATGAAGATCAAGAGATTTCATGTAGCCAAAAAATTAAAATATTATTAATATTTACATTGAAATATCATTGGGTTGTGGTGAGCTGGCTGTATCATCTGCATAGAGCTTCACTTATTTCAATAGATATAAGAGGTTCAGGTGTTAAACCTGGGGGCATGCTTTTCACACTACTCCCAATCTCCATAGATTTGCAGAATGGAGTTAGCTGTGAAAATTAAAAATAAAGAATAAAGAAAGTTTTGTGTATGTTATTCAAATTAAGACTCATTCCCCAAGACCAAAATCAAAATTAATTTAGGGAGCTTAGAAAACATGCTTGCTGGGACTTCTTTTAGTTCCAAATGTAAAGGTCATTGTGGAGACTTTCAATCAATCACTAAACACTTATTAAGCATTTTGTACCAACTACTCAACATTTATTAAGCTCTGACTATATGAAAGGGACTTTTCTAGGCACTAGGAATACCAAAAAAGGAGGTAAAAGATAGTTCCTAACCTCAAGGACTTTAGAATATATGTGTGTCTATCTATTTTATGCACACATATATGCATATGTATACATACATGTACAGATAAAACACATGTGTGTCTATTTCTACAAACAAAATATGCTATATAGAGTATAAATAGGGAGATAGCACTGAATTAAGAGTGTTGGAAAAGGCTTCCCATAGAAAGTTGGATTTTCATTGGGATTTAAAGGAATCTAGGGAGATCAGTAATTGGAGTGGAAGAAGTAGAATGTTCCAGGCAAGGGGGGCAGGGTGGGAATGCCTGGAGCAGAGAGAAATGAATGGCTTTGTTCATGAAACACCTGGAAGGCCAATGTCACTGGAGTGAGGAGTTCAAGTCAGGGAGTAAGGTGTAAGAAGACTGAAAAGGGAAGAGGAGTTATGAAGGACTTAGAAAGCCAAAGCCTTTTGTATTTATCCTGGAAAATATTAACAAGTATCATCAGATCTTTCTGTTTTTTTTAAATTTAACTTTATTTTTTGACTCTTCTGCTTTTTAGACAAATTTTGAGCTGGAAGTAAAATGGTGTTCTTGAATTTTTAAACTCTTTCCTAAGATTTGAACTAGCTTCATGTATAGAAGCAGTTTGAGGAGGTAATATATGAGTACCATTTCAAATAAGACTGTAGGGAAGTTTTTTCCTTCTAGTAGAAGTTGGACTTGATGGTCTCTGAAGTGCCTTCCAATGCTAAGATTTAATGATTCATTCTACTTAATCCATTCACCTGTGCTTTACTCTCTGTACAAAAATTTTCCAAGATGGTAGTTTCTGAAGCAGCTGGAGGACTGAATCTGGAGTTGTCAATCTGGGAATCTCTAGCATGGTAATAAAAAAGCAAGGTATGCCTTGGGTGGGTTTTGTTTCTATTTTTCTTTTCAGAGGACAAAGGGAGAACTAGGAAAATTCTAATTCCTAATACTATCACCAGAAATATTACAAACAACCCAAAGGCCAATGGCCAAACATAATGGGAGTAAGCAGGCTGTAGCATGTTATCAGTAAAGACTTGTGTGAAAGAAGTCATATAAAAGATTACTCTGAGTAGGTGAATGCTGAGAAATGGAAATGGGCTAATCATATAGCCAGCATGCCAAACATAGGCAACCTGAGCTGTTCAGTGGGATACTGGTGCCCTTGAGATTCCAAAGATTTAGAAATCAATAGAAAAATGATCACTTAGTAGCTGCTCTCTGGAGGATTTATGGGAAAAGAGAAACACAAATTATATGGGTTGAGAATAATAGTGGCCCCCATGTCTCTTATACTTTGAGATTTACAAACAACTCTTTGAGATAGAATGTGAATGTTATTATTTTTAACAGATGAGGAAAAAAATTTCATAAAGATGAAGTGATAGGTTAGGGGTCAAATGACTAACTATCTCAAATTAGATAATGTTTATAAATCATTCTGCAGAGTCCTGACACATTGTAGGTACAATATATATTTTTATTGTCTTCCTTTCTCCAAGAATTAAATTCAGAATTTGAGCTCATGTTTCCCTTGACTTATAGTCCTCTGATCTTTTTATTATAACACCCTGTTAAGAGTGACAACAAGAAGTCTGGGAGGTCTGTGTCCATGCACTTAAACCAATGAAGTGATGAATTTTTCAGGGCTTCAAAATGCCACCAGGAGTGACTCTTAAGGTCCCTGATCTTGTGAAATACCTCCCTTTTCATTTATTTATCTCATATTTATATTCCAAGTATATTTGTATATGTAATATGCCTAAACATATCCCAAATGCTTATACATACACGTATATATAATCATTGCCTCAAAGGGGCATGAAGCTAGGCAGGGTTGACTAGAAATAATGGATTTCCTTGCCACATGATACAAAAACATTATTGTGAGGTGTGAATGCATCAATTATCTTGAGATGGAGAGATGGTATTCTGAGTAGGTATTGTGCCATATCTGGAGTATGGAGACACATGTTCACATTCTGTCCCAGTGGATTTCTAGCTATGTATCCTGAGAAACTCATTTAATTTTTCTTAGATTTAATTTTCCCATCTGAAAAATGAGGATAGATAAAAGGGTGGAGCCAAGATGGCGACAAGAAGGGCTGAAGTCTTAGGAGCTCTCTGATAAAACTCATAAGCTAAGGACTCTAACTAAACTTTTGAGAGACAGAACCCACAAAAGGACCCAGTGAGGCAGTTCTCCTACTCAAGGTAACCTGGAAAAGAGCAGAAAGGCTCTGCTCCCCGGGGTCGGAAGTGCAGCCTGCTAGAAGGGTGGCCGGTCAGAGTGAAAGAACTTCAGCCTCCCGGAGGCAGCCCCAGGGCGCTGCAGTGGGGGAGTCTCCTGAGTTGCACCCCGGGGAGTACTGGGCACAAAGTGGAGGAAGAGCGGGGGACCTCTGGCCAGTAAACAGGAGCCCCCAGGGCATGAGCCTATTGAGCTGAGGGAGGGGAGTGAAGAGAGACTGTCCAGCTCTGTCCTCTGCCTCTGGAACAGTACTCTGGGGGTCTGACCACATTCAGATCCTGATCACAGTCTAGGCCCCCCCATAGAACAACAGGGCCCCCCCACCTCGGCCCTGTGGCAGAGGGGGACGCTTATGGTCATTCACAGACCAGGAGGGAGGACAGAGCCTCAAACACTGAGACCCTTGTGGGAGTGTCCCAAAACCTCAGGAAACACCCCAAAACCAGGCCCAGGCTGGGAAAATGAGCAAGGAGAGAAATAAGAGGAAGACTATTGAGAAATATTTTGCAAATGAGCCCAAGAAGGATCAAAATACTCAGTCTGAAGATCAGGAAGCTCAAGCTCCTGCATCTAAAGACTCCAAGAAAAACAGAAATTGGGCTCAGGCTATAACAGAGCTCAAAAAATATTTTGAAAATCAAATGAGGGAGTTGGAAGAAAAACTGGGAAAAGAAAGGAGAGAGATGCAGGAAAAACATGAAAATGAAGTCAGCAGCTTAGTCAAGGAAATCCAAAAAAATGCTGAAGAAAATAGCATGCTAAAAACCAGCTTAGGTCAAATGGATAAAACAGTTCAGAAAGTTATTGAGGAGAAGAATGCTTTAAAAAGCAAAATTGGCCAGATGGAAAAAGAGATAAGAAAACTCTCTGAGGAGAACAAATCCTTCAGACAAAGAATAGAATTCAGGGAGATTGATGAATTTACCAGAAATCAGGAATCTATACTTCAAAACAAAAAAAAAATGAAAAATTAGAAGAAAATTTGAAATATCTCATTGAAAAAACAACTGATGTGGAAAACAGACTTAGAAAAGATAATTTAAAAATTATTGGAATACCTGAAAGTCATGATCAGGAAAAGAGCCTTGACATCATTTTCAAAGAATTATTACAGGAAAATTGCCCTGATATTCTAGAAGCAGAGGGCAAAATAGAAATGGAGAGAATCCACCTATCCCCACCCCCCCCAGAAAGAGATCCCAAAAAAACAACCCCTAGAAATATTATAGCCAAGTTCCAGAACTCCCAAGTCAAAGAGAAAATATTACAAGCAACCAGAAGGACACAGTTCAAATATCATGGAGCTGCAGTCAGGATCACACAGGACTTAGAAGCAACTACATTGGAAGCTCGTAGGGCTTGGAATACAATATACCAGAAGGCAAAAGAGCTTAGAATGCAGCCAAGAATGAACTACCCAGCAAGGCTGAATGTCCTCTTCCAGGGAAAAAGATGGACTTTCAATGAACCAGGGGAATTTCAATGTTCCTTTTGGAATGGCCAGAGCTGAACAGAAGGTTTGATCTTCAGATACAGGACTCAGGTGAAGCATGGAGATTGGAGGAGAGGGGGGGAAATATGAGGGACTTAATGAGGATGAACTGCATGTATAGAAAAATGATACTGATAATATTCATATGAACCTTCTCAGTTAATAGAGCAGGTAGAAGGAGCTTTTATAGTTGAAACACAGGAGAAAACTGAATTTGAAGATAAAATATGGTGTAAAAATGGAGTCAATAGAAAAAAGGGAAATGGAATGGGAGAAAGAAAAAGGAGAGGGGGAATAGTCCAAGATATTTCACATAATAAGATTTTTTTTTATTACAATGAGCTATTGTAATGATATGGAAGGGGGAAGGCAAGGGGGAATGAGGGAACCTCTGCTCTCATCAGAGATGGCTAGGAGAGGAAACAGCAAGTATACTCAATGGGATATAGACATCTGGAGTAAGAAGGAGCGGGGAGCAGGGGGAAGGGGTGGGGATGTGAATAAAGGAGGAGAGGATGGACCATGGGGGGAGAGTGGTCAGATATAACACATTTTCTTTTTTACTTCTTGCAAGGGGCTGGGATTGGAATGCCTGCCCAGGACCATAGGGCCAGGTGGATTCTGGGCCTAAGGGGTGGTATGGGGACTCAGGGCTTCTTGGCCCCAGGACCAGGGATCTGTCTGCTGCGCCACTCAGCGACCCTACAGCAGAGTCAGAGTGAAAGGTAAGAGAAAATATAGTACATGGTAGTGGAGAAATAAGAAAGGAGGGAGTTGCGATCAGCAATGGCAACGTTAGAAAAATATGGAAGTAACTTTTGTGATGGACTTATCATAAAGAATGTGATCCACCCATGACAGAGTTGTTGGTGTTGGAACAAAGACTGAAGCACATTTTTTGTTATTATTATTTGGGGGAGGGTGCAGGGCAAGTGGGGCTGGGTGGCCTGCCTGGGGTCACATAGCAGGGTGATCTTTGGGTGTCTGGGGCCAGATTTAGACCCAGGTGCTCCTGGCTCAAGCGCCAATGCTCTATCTGCCACCCAGCCACCCCTACTTTTATTAGTATTTTATTTTATTTTATGTCTTTTTTTTCCTTCTTTTTGGTTTTTGCAGGGTAGTGGGGATTGGGTGGCTTGCATGTCACATGGCTGGGTGATTGTTGGGTTTATGAGGCTGGATATGGACTCAGGTGCTCATGGCTCCAGGGCTGGTGGTTCATCCATTGTGCCACCTGGCCACCCCTACAATTATTAGTATTATTTTTTTAATTTTAATTTTTTTTCTCTCCCCCTTACTTTTTTCACCCAAACAAGTCTATCTATATTCATGGGGTGGAGGGTTATTTTGTTTACTTGTAAACAAGAATATTTTATTAATGTAAAAAAAAAATTTGTACAAAATGAGAATAATAAATAAATTAAAAAATAATAAAGAGGAAAAAAAAATGAGGATAGTAAATGTTACCTATTTTCCAGGGCTATTGTAAGGAACAAATGAGATGCTGTGTGTAAAGCATTTTTCAAAAATACTTTATCAATGCAAACTTTTATTATTATTATTATCTTTCTAGTGACAAGGATAAGGAAGAAAAGGAAATACTTTTGGAGGAACACAATCCATAGAGAAGAAAGAATGGCAATAAGAAACTAGAAAGGGGCATGATGCTAACCAGGACTGAGTAGAAATAATGGATGTGTCCCTGGAATACAGAAATACTATTGTGACATGGGAGCGCATCAAGAGTATGTTGATATGTTTAACAACTGGCTTTCAACAAAAAGTATTGATGATATGCTTTAAGAATGAATCTACAGGTTAACATGTTCTCACTTTATTTACCTCCAGATAATAAAAATACCCTGATAAATCAAAGTCTGATTTGTAGTATTTTTTAATTTCTTTGGTACAAATACTCATACTAAAAATTTAACAACTGATTCTCCCAAGTCTCAAAGAGCTAACTCCAACACAACCTGGCTGGACCAATCCCAAAGTATTTCTGTTTACTAGTCCTCCTATATTTCTCTTAACTTTCTTGTTTGGGAACTGAGTATTATTCTCATCTTGTTGCTGTGGAAACTGAGACAAAAGAAACTTTAGTACAAATGAGAAAAACTAAGCCTTGAGTCAGCCGCCTTAGTCATCCCTTGAAGGAAGGCTAAAGGATTACCACAATGTAGTCTTGGATAGCATTTATAAAAGAGGAGAATGGGTGGTGCCAGCTTCTATTTCTTACTCTGATGACCCACCTTCTCAGGGGAAAAAACATACAATAGTAAATTTATCTTCAAGTTTAGGGCATAGTAGAAATTCCTGTTGCTCAATTACATAGTCCCAATCTGCCCTGGACAAGAGCAATAAATTATCATTTCACTGATAGTATGTGTCATTCTTCTGCATATTTCCCATTCCTTAACATGACCCACAGATATTGTATGTAGGGTCAGGAACACAATCAGTCCTACTGTGAAGAGAGGATCATTTCAGTGGTTCTCTAGCCTTTCTACTGGAAGTGATATGTACTTGCTTCTAGAATTAGTATTTCTTATACTGTTCTGGGATTTGGCATGAGCTGAAGATGTGGGTTAATATCCTCCTAGTTCAGTATTGTATTCACAGAACTGGATTGCAGTTTTTAGGAGCTGCCAGTGTGGCCTTGAAGGGGCTTGGCAAATACACCAGACAGAGAATGCCCACACTCAGTATCATGTTCCAGCCTGCTAGTATTTGCTGCATGTCATTAATACTGACAAATCTACATGGGAATCTATTATAGCCTCATTGCCAAGGGCCTCTGACTATAGAGAGAATGAACTTTGGACACCAGATAGAGTCTCAGTCATCTTCAGAGGTAGACTCTGATTTCATGGTGTAGTGTCTTTGAATGGGACTTAGGGATACTCTGAGGTCTTATTCTAGGTATGATCCCAGTTATCTTGGGCAGCTGGTGAATTTTCCTTTGGAACATGGGAGCTTCTGATAGTGCCATGCTGATGTATTGCAAAAGAGATACTGATTTATCTACTGCTTCTCTTCCATCTGGCCTATGGCTCTCCTGGAAGGATGTAACCCCACATTATGAATTTTAGCTAATAAGGTATTCACAATTCCAGATGTAGCTGTTAGGAGTCTGTATGAGTTATGTGGTTTTCAAAAAATAGGGTAAAGACCTCAATTTCAACTAAATTCTCAATCTTCTTTTTCTGTTGTGAGAATTATTTAAAAAGGTTCCAAGTGATGGGAAGGTAAGACACAAACATAGGTCAGGTCATTATATTTGAAAATAAACCACTTGGTTCTCTAAAATCTCCTGTTTGGAAATACCCTTCATTGTCCAGGAATACTAAGAAATTGTAAAGGAAAATTAACAATAATGATAACAATATTGATGGTGGTTCTTATGGTCATGATAAAAATAAAAATGAATCATATTTATATATATATATATATATATATACTTTAATGTTTATAAATTGATTTCCTCACAGTAATGCTGTATGTATGTAAATAGTATGAGTATTGTTTCCACTTTAAAGGAGAAATTAAGACTCACTAAGGTAAAGTGATATGCATAAGGTCACAAAAAAGAAACTGAGACCTTCAAGAGACCTTTCCTGATTACTTCAATTTTACTGTAATTCCCTCCCAAATAAGTTGACATATATGGTAGATTTAAATATATATATAAACATATTCATACATGTGTGTATACATACATATTTTATACAATAATATATACAGATTATTGCATGGTATATATGGGTAAACATGAACATATATTATATATATATGTATATGATATTTACTTATTTATGAATCATTTTTTTGCTTCATTCGAATGTAAGCTTCCTGAGGACAGGCTGTCCTGCCTTTTAATTTATATCCCCAGGAACTAGCATACATTGTAACTCCATAAGAAATACTTATTGATTAATTAATGTTATTAAATATTCATATAAATTTCATAAATTATTATTCCAGTTTTATATTTAAAGAAACTGAATCTCCAAAAGTCAAATGATGGGTTCAGAATCACACAGTTGATTTTGATCCCAGATTCTGAATTAAACTGACTTAACAAATATATAGCCTTTTTAATGTTTTTTGATAATTGGGTCTAAGGCATCTGCTGAGGTTAATGATTCTTAGGATCATAAAATTTAGAGATACAAGGGATTTAGAGATCATATGATACAACCCCTTCATTTTACAGATAAGTAATCTGAGGCCAGGGAACTGAAATAATTTTCCAAAGGCATCGAAGTAATTATTAGCAGAACTAGGATTTGAATTCATAGTTCTTGACTCTAAATCCAGGTCTCTTTATGCTATTTCTTGATGTCTGTATTCTTCCCTATGATCATGGAACAAAGCAGTGTGAATGTGTCCACATTCAGGCATATATCTACTATTTGAGAATCTAGATTCACTTTCTGGATGGATAGGCATACCTGATTTAACTATGGATAATAAGATGGAAAATTTTCCATTCAAAACCCCAACAGTATAGCAAAGTTTGATCTACATTATCCATAGATTACAGATAATAGTCACAACTCGTATTTCATACATACTTAACTGATACTTTCTTTTAGATGAATAAACTTGGAATATCTTGCTGGGCACAGAATAAATACAACCAAAAATCAATCTGGGGAAGGAACTTCATTGAGAAAGGTGCAAAAAGTTTGTGGTGACCAGTGATGATAGTTTAAAATCGATCCATCTCCAGGAGACTTATAAACCAGGGGATGACTGAAAACTGATGTGAAAAAAGGCTAGTTAGGAATTCAAATCAAGTTTTGACAATTTATATTTCACATTTGTTTGCTGGTTACTGGCATCCCATCTTAAATATACAGAAACATAGTGTGTGTATTGGGGGGAAGGTGTCTCGGGAATGCAAAACATTCATGGGATGCAGTTATGGCATACAAGTCTAGTTGGAACACGAAATTCACTGTTAGGCCAATGTAAGACTGACAAAATAGCTTGCATAGAGTTGTGGTGACCTTGCTTCCATCCTAATCAACTAGTATGAGGAAACCTTAGTTGCAAAGTTTATTTTATATACCTGGTGTGCATTTGTTAAAAATAAATAACACATGAGTTATGAACTGATTCAATCATTCTGTAGAGCAATTTTGAACTATGCCCAAAGGGCTATAAAACCATGCAAACCCTTTGACTTAGCAATACTACTACTAGGGCTGTATCCCAAAAGACATTAAAAAAAGAACCTATATGTTCAAAAATATAGCAGCTCTTTTCTGGTGTTGAAGAATTGAAAATTAAGGAGATGTCCATTCAATTGGAGAATGGCTGAACAAATTGTGATATTATTGTACTGTAAAAAATGATGAGCAGGGGCAGTTAGGTGGTGTAGTTGATAAGTAATGACCCTGGAGTCAGGAGGACCCGAATTCAAATCCTGATCCCAGACAATTAATACTCACTTAGCTGTGTAAACTTGGGCAAGTTATTTAACTCCATTTCTTTGTAAATTCCCCAAAAATGATTAGCAGGATGCTCTTAGAAAAATCTGGAAAGACTTACATGAGCTGATGCAAAGTGAAATGTAGTATGTACAAAGTAACAGTAATAGTGTAAAATGATCAGATATGAATTAGTTATTCTCAGCACTACAATGATGTGAAACAACTCTGAAGGACTTATGATAAAAAATGCTATCCATCTTGAGAGAAAGAGCTGATGGTGTCTGAATACAGATTGAAGCATAATTTTAAAACTTCATTTTTCTTGATAGTTTTTTTTGGTCTGTATTTTCTTTCACAACATGGTTGTTATGGAAAAGCTTTGCATGAATATACATGTATAGAACATAATGAATTGATTACATTCTCAATGGGATTGGGTAGGAAGGAAAGAGAGGAGAGAGTTTTGACTCCAAGATTTAGAAATCTATGTTAAAATTGTTTTATATGCATCTGGGAAAAATTAAATACTAAATAAACTTTAAAAAAGAAAAAAATAATGGAGTGATCTAAGTAATGTGTTAACTATTTATCTCTTCTTCAGGTTAACCTTGCTTCCTAGTACTGCTCAACTAACATGTTATATTACCAGCAATAGAGTAACATGAAAAAATAAGCCCCAAAATAACAAATGGATTTGTTTGTTGTAGCTCTTTTTCTTATTTGTCCTTTGTTTTTGAAGAGGACCATGACATCAGGAAGGTGATGCATGCAAATAAATTGAATTTGAGTAAGGGGGAGGTGATTCTTTGCAAAGTCTTCAAACTCACTTTCTCTGCTGAAGTCAACTGGATTCAATGGCCAGATATGGATCAGGATGACTGAAAATTGTCCTAGAGGTAGTAGGAGACTAAGGCTTTAAATGTTTATTTATTTATTTTCATCCATTTGCATGTGCATATTTTCAAGTTACAAAATTTCCTTCCACCCTCCCTTCCTGCCCTCCTCCGCTCAGTGACAAATAGCTTAGCACTGTACATACATATTTTGATGAGCATCTTTACAGATTAGTATTAATTAATTTTGGCATGAAGAATTAGGATTAAGGGAAAGAGATAATAAGAGATGATTTTTAGAAAGTGTTCATCAGATTCTGGAGGGTTGTTTTTGCTGTGTATATGTGTTTTATTTTATTTTGTTTTTCTTCCTCTGGATGGAGATAGCATGGTCCTTAGCTGGTCTAATACAGTTGTTCTAGCTCTCTGAACTGCTAAGAGGAGATGCTTCCATCAAAGATGATCATCTCACGCTGTTGTTATTGATGTGTACATTGTTCTCTTACTTCTACTCCCATTGCTCAGCATCAGATCCTGTAAGCATTCCATGCTTCTCTAGAGTCCGACCATTTATGATTTCTTATAGAACAATAGTATTCCGTAATAATCATGTACATAACTTGCTTAGCCATTCCCTAATTGATGGGTATCCCCTCAATTTCCAATTCTTTGCCACTACAAAAAGTACTGCTATGAATATTATGGATTGTATATGAAGTTTTCCCTTTTTTGCAATTTCTTTTGGATACAGACCTAGAATTAGAATAGAAGGCTATGAATAGTTTTATTAGTCTTTGGGCATAATTCCATATTGCTCTCCAGAAAGGTTGGATCTGTTCACAACTCCACCAGCAATGCATCAGTGTCCCAATACTCTCACAACCTCTCCAACATTGATCATTTCCCTTTCTTCTCATCTTGGCCAATCTGACAACTGTGAGGTGATACTTCAGAGTTATTTTAATTTGCATTTCTCTAATCAATAATGATTTGGAACATTTTTTCATATGATTATATATAGCTTTAATTTCTTCATTTGAAAACTATGTGTTCATTTCCTTTGATCATTTATCAATTGAGGAATGACTTGTGACCTTGTAAATGTGATGCCTTTCTTTATATATTTTAGAAATAAGACCCTTATCAGAAATCCTAGTTGTGAAGATTGTTTCCCAGCTTTCTGCTTTCCTTCTAATTTTGGCAGCATTGATTATATTAGCGCAAAAACTTATTTAATATGTGTGTCACCTTGAGAATTTCCTCATTTGTTAATGAGATTATCTCTAAAGATCCCTTCCAGCTTTAAATCACAGTGGGAGTGAAATAAAATCTTATTGATAGGTTGGAACCAGATTACAGAAAGACTTGATTACCAAGATAAAGCATCTATGCTTTCTTTTAGAAAAAGGGAGTAGCCCATAACATTTTGAGTAGAGGTAGGGAAAGATCAGTTGTGTATTTAGAAAATTCTAAGCAGAATAATGGAGAATGCCATCTGTATCTAGAGAAAGAACTGTGGAGTTTGAACAAGGATCAAGGACTATTAACTTTAATTTAGGAAAAAAAAACTGATATCTTATTGTCTGATCTTGCTATTTCTTATACTTTTAAGTTTCTTCCTTAAGGATATGATTTCTTTCTCATCACATTCCATATGGATCAATGTATACCATGGAAACAATGTAAAGACTGGCAAATTGCCTTTTGTGGAGGGTGGGGGGAGGGAAATAAGATTAGGGGAAAATTGTAAAACTTAAAATAAATAAAATTTTTAAGTACAAAAAAAATAATATGTTGGAGAGAAGTTAAACTAGAAACAGGAAGAATAGTTAAGTGGTTAGTACAATAGTTCCAAACAAAAAGAGATGAGGGGGATAGATATCAGATCCATTATTGGGTCTTGGAAATACAATTTGTTTTGGAGGATAATAAAAATTCAAGAAGGTATGGTTTCATGGAAACAGAAATTGCCATGTATATAATAGGCATTTTGATTTTTTAAATAATAATTTTCAATAACTGTGACATATTCCATATCCCAAAGAAATGAACAAATGAAAAAAAAATACTGCTTTTACTTTGTGTCAAGCATAAGTGATGAGAATCCATATACAATATCCCTACCCTCAAGGAGTTTATATTCTATTAAGAGATGATACTATGCATAAAGGGAAGAGTAGACAGGAAGTAATATTATGTAAAGAAAAATCTGGGGGATTGGTAATAAGTGTTAAAAGGGGGCAGCTGATTGAAATATTCTTTCTAAGAGTGACAGTATTAATTTATTGCTATTCTCAGAGTTAGCATAGGAAAACTGAGAAGGTATAGAAAGTATTGGAGAGGATAAGAAAGGGGAAGGTGTGGTATGATGATATGGAGATAGTCAAAGAACTGACATGGGACAAGCCATTCCCCAATTGACAAATGGTGAAAGGATATGAAAGGCAATATGCAGATGAGGAAATCAAAGCAATCCATAGTTATATGAAAAATTGTTCTAAATCATTACTTATTAGAGAAATGCAAATTAAAGCATCCTTGAGGTACCACCTCACACCTCTCAGACCGACCAATATGAACAGAAAGGACAATGATAATGTTGGAAGGGATGTGGGAAATCTGAGACACTAATGTGTTGTTGGTAGAGCTGTGAGCTTATCCACCCTTTCTGGAGATCAATTTAGAATTATGCCCAAAGGGCAACATAAATGTCCATACCCTTTGATCCAGCAATACCACTATTGGGTCTATACCCTGAAGAGATTATGAAAAAGGGTAAAAACATCACTTGTACACAAATATTATAGTAGCCTTGTTTATGTTGGCAAAGAATTAGAAATTAAATAAATGTACTTCAGTTGGGGAATGGCTTAGCAAACTGGTATATGTATGTCATAGAACATGATTGTTCTATTAGAAACCAGGAGGGATGGGAATTCAGGGAAGCCTGGAAGGATTTGCATGAACTGATGCTGAGCAAGATGAGCAGAACCAGAAGAACACTGTACACCCTAAAAGCAACATGGGGGTGATGATCAAACTTGAAGGACTTTTTTCATTCCATCAGTGGAACAATCAGGGACAATTTTGGGCTACTTGCGATGGAAAATATCATCTCTATCCAGAGAAAGAAGTGTGAAAATAATAAAGAGGAAAAAAAAATGAGGATAGTAAATGTTACCTATTTTCCAGGGCTATTGTAAGGAACAAATGAGATGCTGTGTGTAAAGCATTTTTCAAAAATACTTTATCAATGCAAACTTTTATTATTATTATTATCTTTCTAGTGACAAGGATAAGGAAGAAAAGGAAATACTTTTGGAGGAACACAATCCATAGAGAAGAAAGAATGGCAATAAGAAACTAGAAAGGGGCATGATGCTAACCAGGACTGAGTAGAAATAATGGATGTGTCCCTGGAATACAGAAATACTATTGTGACATGGGAGCGCATCAAGAGTATGTTGATATGTTTAACAACTGGCTTTCAACAAAAAGTATTGATGATATGCTTTAAGAATGAATCTACAGGTTAACATGTTCTCACTTTATTTACCTCCAGATAATAAAAATACCCTGATAAATCAAAGTCTGATTTGTAGTATTTTTTAATTTCTTTGGTACAAATACTCATACTAAAAATTTAACAACTGATTCTCCCAAGTCTCAAAGAGCTAACTCCAACACAACCTGGCTGGACCAATCCCAAAGTATTTCTGTTTACTAGTCCTCCTATATTTCTCTTAACTTTCTTGTTTGGGAACTGAGTATTATTCTCATCTTGTTGCTGTGGAAACTGAGACAAAAGAAACTTTAGTACAAATGAGAAAAACTAAGCCTTGAGTCAGCCGCCTTAGTCATCCCTTGAAGGAAGGCTAAAGGATTACCACAATGTAGTCTTGGATAGCATTTATAAAAGAGGAGAATGGGTGGTGCCAGCTTCTATTTCTTACTCTGATGACCCACCTTCTCAGGGGAAAAAACATACAATAGTAAATTTATCTTCAAGTTTAGGGCATAGTAGAAATTCCTGTTGCTCAATTACATAGTCCCAATCTGCCCTGGACAAGAGCAATAAATTATCATTTCACTGATAGTATGTGTCATTCTTCTGCATATTTCCCATTCCTTAACATGACCCACAGATATTGTATGTAGGGTCAGGAACACAATCAGTCCTACTGTGAAGAGAGGATCATTTCAGTGGTTCTCTAGCCTTTCTACTGGAAGTGATATGTACTTGCTTCTAGAATTAGTATTTCTTATACTGTTCTGGGATTTGGCATGAGCTGAAGATGTGGGTTAATATCCTCCTAGTTCAGTATTGTATTCACAGAACTGGATTGCAGTTTTTAGGAGCTGCCAGTGTGGCCTTGAAGGGGCTTGGCAAATACACCAGACAGAGAATGCCCACACTCAGTATCATGTTCCAGCCTGCTAGTATTTGCTGCATGTCATTAATACTGACAAATCTACATGGAATCTATTATAGCCTCATTGCCAAGGGCCTCTGACTATAGAGAGAATGAACTTTGGACACCAGATAGAGTCTCAGTCATCTTCAGAGGTAGACTCTGATTTCATGGTGTAGTGTCTTTGAATGGGACTTAGGGATACTCTGAGGTCTTATTCTAGGTATGATCCCAGTTATCTTGGCAGCTGGTGAATTTTCCTTTGGAACATGGGAGCTTCTGATAGTGCCATGCTGATGTATTGCAAAAGAGATACTGATTTATCTACTGCTTCTCTTCCATCTGGCCTATGGCTCTCCTGGAAGGATGTAACCCCACATTATGAATTTTAGCTAATAAGGTATTCACAATTCCAGATGTAGCTGTTAGGAGTCTGTATGAGTTATGTGGTTTTCAAAAAAATAGGGTAAGGACCTCAATTTCAACTAAATTCTCAATCTTCCTTTTCTGTTGTGAGAATTATTTAAAAAGGTTCCAAGTGATGGGAAGGTAAGACACAAACATAGGTCAGGTCATTATATTTGAAAATAAACCACTTGGTTCTCTAAAATCTCCTGTTTGGAAATACCCTTCATTGTCCAGGAATACTAAGAAATTGTAAAGGAAAATTAACAATAATGATAACAATACTGATGGTGGTTCTTATGGTCATGATAAAAATAAAAATGAATCATATTTATATATATACTTTAATGTTTATAAATTGATTTCCTCATAGTAATGCTGTATGTATGTAAATAGTATGAGTATTGTTTCCACTTTAAAGGAGAAATTAAGACTCACTAAGGTAAAGTGATATGCATAAGGTCACAAAAAAGAAACTGAGACCTTCAAGAGACCTTTCCTGATTACTTCAATTTTACTGTAATTCCCTCCCAAATAAGTTGACATATATGGTAGATTTAAATATATATATAAACATATTCATACATGTGTGTATACATACATATTTTATACAATAATATATACAGATTATTGCATGGTATATATGGGTAAACATGAACATATATTATATATATGTATATGATATTTACTTATTTATGAATCATTTTTTTGCTTCATTCGAATGTAAGCTTCCTGAGGACAGGCTGTCCTGCCTTTTAATTTATATCCCCAGGAACTAGCAAACATTGTAACTCCATAAGAAATACTTATTGATTAATTAATGTTATTAAATATTCATATAAATTTCATAAATTATTATTCCAGTTTTATATTTAAAGAAACTGAATCTCCAAAAGTCAAATGATGGGTTCAGAATCACACAGTTGATTTTGATCCCAGATTCTGAATTAAACTGACTTAACAAATATATAGCCTTTTTAATGTTTTTTGATAATTGGGTCTAAGGCATCTGCTGAGGTTAATGATTCTTAGGATCATAAAATTTAGAGATACAAGGGATTTAGAGATCATATGATACAACCCCTTCATTTTACAGATAAGTAATCTGAGGCCAGGGAACTGAAATAATTTTCCAAAGGCATCGAAGTAATTATTAGCAGAACTAGGATTTGAATTCATAGTTCTTGACTCTAAATCCAGGTCTCTTTATGCTATTTCTTGATGTCTGTATTCTTCCCTATGATCATGGAACAAAGCAGTGTGAATGTGTCCACATTCAGGCATATATCTACTATTTGAGAATCTAGATTCACTTTCTGGATGGATAGGCATACCTGATTTAACTATGGATAATAAGATGGAAAATTTTCCATTCAAAACCCCAACAGTATAGCAAAGTTTGATCTACATTATCCATAGATTACAGATAATAGTCACAACTCGTATTTCATACATACTTAACTGATACTTTCTTTTAGATGAATAAACTTGGAATATCTTGCTGGGCACAGAATAAATACAACCAAAAATCAATCTGGGGAAGGAACTTCATTGAGAAAGGTGCAAAAAGTTTGTGGTGACCAGTGATGATAGTTTAAAATCGATCCATCTCCAGGAGACTTATAAACCAGGGGATGACTGAAAACTGATGTGAAAAAAGGCTAGTTAGGAATTCAAATCAAGTTTTGACAATTTATATTTCACATTTGTTTGCTGGTTACTGGCATCCCATCTTAAATATACAGAAACATAGTGTGTGTATTGGGGGGAAGGTGTCTCGGGAATGCAAAACATTCATGGATGCAGTTATGGCATACAAGTCTAGTTGGAACACGAAATTCACTGTTAGGCCAATGTAAGACTGACAAAATAGCTTGCATAGAGTTGTGGTGACCTTGCTTCCATCCTAATCAACTAGTATGAGGAAACCTTAGTTGCAAAGTTTATTTTATATACCTGGTGTGCATTTGTTAAAAATAAATAACACATGAGTTATGAACTGATTCAATCATTCTGTAGAGCAACTTCGAACTATGCCCAAAGGGCTATAAAACCATGCAAACCCTTTGACTTAGCAATACTACTACTAGGGCTGTATCCCAAAAGACATTAAAAAAAGAATCTATATGTTCAAAAATATAGCAGCTCTTTTCTGGTGTTGAAGAATTGAAAATTAAGGAGATGTCCATTCAATTGGAGAATGGCTGAACAAATTGTGATATTATTGTACTGTAAAAAATGATGAGCAGGGGCAGTTAGGTGGTATAGTTGATAAGTAATGACCCTGGAGTCAGGAGGACCCGAATTCAAATCCTGATCCCAGACAATTAATACTCACTTAGCTGTGTAAACTTGGGCAAGTTATTTAACTCCATTTCTTTGTAAATTCCCCCAAAAATGATTAGCAGGATGCTCTTAGAAAAATCTGGAAAGACTTACATGAGCTGATGCAAAGTGAAATGTAGTATGTACAAAGTAACAGTAATAGTGTAAAATGATCAGATATGAATTAGTTATTCTCAGCACTACAATGATGTGAAACAACTCTGAAGGACTTATGATAAAAAATGCTATCCATCTTGAGAGAAAGAGCTGATGGTGTCTGAATACAGATTGAAGCATAATTTTAAAACTTCATTTTTCTTGATAGTTTTTTTTTTGGTCTATATTTTCTTTCACAACATGGTTGTTATGGAAAAGCTTTGCATGAATATACATGTATAGAACATAATGAATTGATTACATTCTCAATGGGATTGGGTAGGAAGGAAAGAGAGGAGAGAGTTTTGACTCCAAGATTTAGAAATCTATGTTAAAATTGTTTTATATGCATCTGGGAAAAATTAAATACTAAATAAACTTTAAAAAAGAAAAAAATAATGGAGTGATCTAAGTAATGTGTTAACTATTTATCTCTTCTTCAGGTTAACCTTGCTTCCTAGTACTGCTCAACTAACATGTTATATTACCAGCAATAGAGTAACATGAAAAAATAAGCCCCAAAATAACAAATGGATTTGTTTGTTGTAGCTCTTTTTCTTATTTGTCCTTTGTTTTTGAAGAGGACCATGACATCAGGAAGGTGATGCATGCAAATAAATTGAATTTGAGTAAGGGGGAGGTGATTCTTTGCAAAGTCTTCAAACTCACTTTCTCTGCTGAAGTCAACTGGATTCAATGGCCAGATATGGATCAGGATGACTGAAAATTGTCCTAGAGGTAGTAGGAGACTAAGGCTTTAAATGTTTATTTATTTATTTTTTCATTCCATTCAAGCATTGTCATTTTTCAAGTTAAAAATTTCTTCCACCTTCCCTTCACCTGCCCTCCCGCTCACGGACAAAGTAGGTTAGCACTGTACTTAGTAATTTTTGATAGCATCGTTTACAGATTAGATTATTAATTTTGGTCATGAGGAAGTAGATATATAGGAAAGAGATAATAAAAGAGATTTTTATAAAGTGTTCATCAGATTCTGGAGTTGTTTTTGCTGTTTATGTGTTTTATTTTATGTTTGTTTTTCTTCCTTGGATGGCGATACATGTCCTAGCTGGTCTAATAAATTTCGTTCTGCTCTCTGAAGTGACTAAGAGGAGATGTTCCATCAAGGTATGATCATCTCACATGTTGTTATATGTGTACATTGTTCTTTGCTTCTGTATCCCTTGCTAGCATCAGATCTCTGTAAGTCATTCCATGCTTCTCTAGAGTCCGACCATTTATGATTTCTTATAGAACAATAGTATTCCGTAATAATCATGTACATAACTTGCTTAGCCCCAAAAACTGGGAAAAGAAATGAGGGAGATGCAGGAAAAACATGAAAATGAAGTCAGCAGCTTAGTCAAGGAAATCCAAAAAAAGGCTGAAGAAAATAGCATGCTAAAAACTAGCTTAGGTCAAATGGATAAAACAGTTCAAAAAGTTATTGAGAAGAATGCTTTAAAAAGCGAAATTGGCCAGATGGAAAAAGAGATAAGAAAACTCTCTGAGGAGAACAAATCCTTCAGACAAAGAATAGAATTCAGGGAGATTGATGAATTTACCAGAAATCAGGAATCAAAATGAAAAATTAGAAGAGAATGTGAAATATCTCATTAAAAAAAAAACAACTGATATGGAAAACAGACTTAGGAAAGATAATTTAAATTATTGGAATACCTGAAAGTCATGATCAGGAAAAGAGCTTTGACATCATTTTCAAAGAATTATTACAGGAAAATTACCCTAAAAATATTCTAGAAGCAGAGGGCAAAATAGAAATGGAGAGAATCCACCAATCCCCCTGAGATAGAGATCCCAAAAAACCAACCCCTAGGAATATTATAGCCAAGTTCCAGAGCTCCCAGGTCAAAGAGAAAATATTACAAGCAGACAGAAGTACACATTTCAAATATCATGGAGCTGCAGTCAGGATCACAAAGGACTTAGCAGCAGCTACATTGGAAGCTCGTAGGGCTTGGAATATAATATATCAGAAGGCAAAAGAGCTTAGAATGCAGCCAAGAATGAACTACCCAGAAAGACTGAATGTCCTCTTCCAGGGAAAAAGATGGACTTTCAGTGAACCAGGTGAATTTCAAATGTTCCTTTTGGAATGGCCAGAGCTGAACAGAAGGTTTGATCTTCAGATACAGGACTCAGGTGAAGCATGGAGATTGGAGGAGAAGGGGAAAATATGAGGGACTTATTGAGGATGAACTGCATGTATTCCTGCATAGAAAAATGACACTGATAATACTCATATGAACCTTCTCAGTTAATAGGGCAGGTAGAGAGAGCTTTTATAGTTGAAGCACAGGAGAAAGCTGAATTCGAAGATAAAATATGGTGTAAAAATGGAGTCAATAGAAAAAAAGGGAAATGTAATGGGAGAAAGAAAAAGGAGAGGGGGAATAGGAGAAGATATTTCATATAATAAGATTTTTCTTTATTACAATGAGCTATTGCAATGATCTGGAAGGGGGAAGGCAAGGGGGAATGAGGGAACCCTTGCTCTTATCAGAGGTAGCTAGGAGAGGAAACAGCAAATATACTCAATGGGGTATAGGCATCTGGAGTTAAGAAGGAGGGGAGAGCAGGGGGGAAGTGGTGGGGATGTTAATAAAGGAGGATAGGATGGACCATGGGGAGAGAGTGGTCAGATATAACACATTTTCTTTTTTACTTCTTGGAAGGGGCTGGGATTGGAACGCCTGTCCAGGACCATGGGGCCAGGTGGATTCTGGGCCTAAGGGGTGGTATGGAGGCTCAGGGCCTCTTGGCCCCAGGACCAGGGATCTGTCTGCTGCACCACTCAGCTACCCTACAACTGAGTAAGAGTGAAAGGAGAGAGAAAATATAGTACATGTAGTGGAGAGATAAGAAAGGAGGGAGTTGCGATCAGCAATGGCAACGTTGGAAAAATATGGAAGTAACATTTGCGATGGACTTACCATAAAGAATGTGATCCACCCATGACAGAGTTGTTGGTGTTGGAACAAAGACTGAAGCACATTTATTATTATTATTATTTGGGGAAGGGTGCAGGGCAAATTGGGCTGGGTGGCCTGCCTGGGGCCACATAACAGGATGGTCTTTGGGTGTCTGAGGCTGGATTAGGACCCGGGTGCTCCTGGCTCAAGGGCCAATGCTCTGTCTGCCACCCAGCCACCCCCACTATTATTACTATTTTATTTTATTTTGGGTCTTTCTTTTCCTTCTTTTTGGTTTTTGCAGGGCAGTGGGGATCAGGTGGCTTGCATGTCACACAGCTTGGTGATTGTTTGGGTATATGAGGCTGGATGTGGGCTCCGGTGCTCGTGGCTCCAGGGCTGGTGCTTTGTCCATTGCACCACCTGGCCATACCTACAATTATTACTATTTTTTTATTTTAATTTTTTTTCTGCCCTTTACTTTATTGCTCAAGGAAGTCTATATTCATGGGGGGAAGGCGGTATTTTGTTTACTCTTAAACAAGAATATTTTATTAATGTGAAAAAAATTGTACAAAATGAGTATAAAAAATAAAATTTAAAAAGAAAAAAACAACATTGTGAGTTGTGAAGAAAACACAATAGCTTCATATATATGCATCTATCTATACCTAAGTATATATGCATGCATGCATATATGTATGTATTTGTCTTCTAGTTTTCTTTCTATATGTATGTGTCATTTTCCCTGACAAGTTTTCAAACTCTGAAGTCAGGACCTGTTTTGCTTTTGTATTTGTTTCTCCAGAACATTACCTAATGTCTGTTATATATTAGGGACTTCTAAAAAAATTCATCTTTTTTTATTTTTTTAGCATTCATTCAAAAGCATATTTACATTTTTAAGTTAAAAATTTTCTTCCACCTTCCCTTACCACCTCCCTCCCCTCAGCGGCAAACAGTCAGGTTAACATTGTACTTATGTATTTTTGATAAACACGTTTACAGATTAGTTATTTTTGGTATGAGGAAGAGATATATAAAAGAGATATATAAAAGCTAATTTTTATAAAGTGTTCATCAGATTCTGAATATTTTTTTTGTTTTTTTGTTTTTGCTTTGTTTTTCTTCCTTTGGATGGCGATAACATTGTCCATAGCTGGTCTAATAAAATTATCTTCTCTCTCTGAAGTGATGAGAGGAACTTTTCCATCAAGGTTGATCATCTCACAATGTTGTTAATGTGTACATTGTTCTATTGGTTCTGTTCCCTTCGCTCAGTATCAGATCTTGTAAGTCATTCCATGCTTCTCTGTAGTCTAACCATTTATGGATTCTTATAGAACAATAATATTCCACAGTATTCATGTACTATAACTTGTTTAGCCATTCTTGAATTGACGAGCATCCCCTCAATTTTCAATTCTTTGCCACTACAAAAAGAGCTGCTATGAATATTTTGGAACATGTGGGATTTTTTCCCATTTTTTAATGATTTTTTGTGGATATAGGTCTAGAATTGGAATTGCTAGGTCAAAGGGAATGAATATTTTTATTGATTATATATTAGAGACTTATTAAATACTTGTTGACTGAGTGAATTTTAATTCACAACCCAAAATAATACTGTCTTTGCTTTTTGTCTACTTTGTATTTTCCTATAAGGTGACATGTGGTATTTCCTAATATAATGTAAGCTCCTTGAGGGAAAGAATATGACATTTTCCTTTGAATCTCTAATCTCTAGCCAGAGTCGTAAACTTTAAATAAATTGATAGATTGAATTGAATCCTGAATAAGAACTAATATTTAGATGATATTTTAATATACATAGTATTCATAATATTCATAACTCCTGTAATAGAAGTAGTATTGTAAATATTTTGCTCATTCTAGAAATGAATAAACTAAATTCAGATGAATTCCCTTAGTTGTCCAAGCTAACACAACTAGAAAATTTAAGAGATGGGATTTACCCAGGGATTCAAACTCAAACACTGGTTTTCATTCCTGATGCCATACTCTCTTCACCTGATGCCTCTTGACTCTGAGGTTTCCAATTTTGTGATAGCATCTGTACTAATGCTACTTTTTACAGGATGACTCAACAACGAATTGACAGCTTTTAATCATAGTCGCTAAATAGGAAAATCAGGGATCCTTCATGAGGACAGTTTAAATACTCAAACCTATCTTGATTTAGCTTTTAAAATTGAAAAGAACTTGATTCTCCAGCTTAAGTGGATGTTCTATGAAGAAATTGTGGTAAAAATCATGGACAACAAAATAATGACTCATATCTGTCAAAAAGACGAAGAGATAAAATATTCCATAAAAAGCAAAATCTATCTAGATAAGTACTAGTGAGGAAATGAGAAGAATTGTGAAAAAATGTATTAGAAAATATGATTCAGGTTTAAGAAATGAAAGAAGCAAAGGTTTATAGATTACTTAGAATCCTCATACTCATACAATATGGATATTTCCTGAAGGAGGTAGTTGAAGATATTTGATGGAGTATGCATTGAATCATATTAAAAATAAAATTGACTATAAAATAAGTGATAGTATAATGATTTTTTAAAAAAAATATGTTTATTTAAGGCAATGGGGTTAAGTGTCTTGCCCAAGGTCACATATGCAATTATTAAGTGTCTGAGAGCAAATTTGAACTCAGGTCCTCCTGACTCCAGTGCTGGTACTCTATGCACTACGCCACCTAGCTGCCCCCAATGTAATGATTTTTGACTCTAGTTGTGACTGTTTTAGAGTCAGCAATCTATAAAGTCAAACCCTTGTCTAATTAAAAATATTACCTCTTCTTCCCATCTTGATTCTGGACCAGATCCCTATTTGCTTTTTTGTATTTTCTTTTTTTTTTATTGTCAGCAATAGGTATTTGGAATGAAGCTGTTAATAGTCTTTCCTTGTAAACATCAATTTATTTATCTCTTTTATATGGCACTTTCATGTTATGTGACTTTACTTTTTAAAAATATATTCTGTCCAATGAATCTATATAGCAAATGCTATGCTTATTTCTGATTTCTTTAGTAAGAATAACTCAGATCTCTTCAGCTGGAAATTCATAATTGTTTAATTAATATTTTATTAGTTTTCCAATTATATGCAATAGTAGTTTCAACTATCATTTTTGCAAGGCTTTGAATTTAAAAATTTATCCCCTTCCCTTCCCCCACCTCTCAAAGAAGACAGTCTGATTATCTTTACATAGTTTCCATTTTATTTATGTATATATATATATATATGTGTGGGTGTGTGTGTGTGTGGGGGGGGTTTAGATAGATAAATAAAAAATTATAAGTGTTGAAAGAGATTGTCATATCCTTGAGATGAAAATAAAATATTAGAGATAGAAAAATGATGTAATACATGACACAGTTTTTTTAAAAAATTAAAGGTAATAAATTTTGGTCTTTTTAAACTCCGCAGTTCTTTCTCTGGATACAGATAGTATCCTCCATCACAGGTACTCTAAAATTGTCCCTGATTATTGCATTGATGAAATGAACAAGTCCATTAAGGTTGATTATCACCCCCTCCCATGTTGCTTTTATGGTGTATAATATTCCTCTGGTTCTGATCATCTTGCTTAGCATCAGTTCATACAAGTCTTTCCAGGCTTCTCTGAATCTCTATCCCTCTTGGATTCTAATAGAACAATAGTGTTCCATAATATACATATACCACGATTTATCCAGCCATTCCCTAATTGATGCACTTTCACTCGATTTTGAATTCTTTGCTACCATAAAGGGCTACTATGAATATTTTTGTACAAGTGATGTTTTTACCCTTTTTCATGCATGATCTCTTCCAGATACAGACCCAGTAGAGGTATTGCTGGAACAAAGGGTATTCAAAGTTTCATTGCCCTTTGGGCATAATTCCAGTTTGCTCTCCAGAAAGACTGTTTCAGTTCACAGTTCCACCAACAATTTATTAGTGTCCCAGTGGAAATCCATAATTTTAATGAGCAATTATGGTTACTCGGCTTTATAAGAAATTTTATTTTTGTATATAAACTACCAAAATATAACTAATATAAACTAATTTCCTTTTTTGAGGAAATATAAATTGCCAATCTTTCTTTTATATCTCATGATTAATTAGTAGTCTTGTATGATTTCTATTATTTCTGTTATCTATTATTCTATTATTTCTATTATTATTCTATTATTTCTATTATTTCTATTATTCTATTCTATTATTATAAAGACTCTCCTCTGTGCAGGTTTTAAAGATTTCTATACTTTTCCCTCTATTTCTAATATTTCTACAAAAATATCTTCTTTATGATCTTCTAAAATATAGTATATATTTTGATTTTTTGTTCATTCCCCTCCCCTTCTCCCAGATACCAATGAATTTCAGAGTTTCTCCCTGAATTTTGCCTTCAAAGTCAGCTGCTGGTTTTTTTTTGGTGGGGGAGACATTGTGTTCTTTCAATTTTTCTGTCCTTTGATTTTGTTCTGATTTTTTATCTATAAGTGAAGTGGGGAAGAACTTAGAGTTTACTGACCAGAGAATTAGCTTAATAGTCAGGAAGATCTCTATTTAAACCCCATTTCCGACACATAAAACTTTAGGATTCTGAAAAAGTCATCCAATCTCTTGTTTCCTTTAGGTAACTCTTTAAACTAGCACCTGGATCATGGAGTAAAAAGAGCTCTGGACCTGTAGTCAAGAAGACCTGAGTTCTAATCCATTCTCACACACTTTTTAGCTGTATGACATCACTCTAAAACATCACTCTAAATTTATTTTAACTCACTTTAAATGCTGTCTATCTTGGTTTCTTCAGCTATAAAATGGACCTAATAATAACCACTGACTGCCAGTATTGTTGTCAGGATAAAGTAAGATGATATTTATAAAATTTTTTGTAAACCTTAAAGAGCTATACAAAAGCAAACTTTTCTTTTGTTGAGCACGTACTCATCTGCATTATAGGAGTTTTCTCACAGAAACTTCTCTAAACCAATGAAATTATGTAACTAATCCTAAAAATTATTTATTTCGCCTCCACATGTTTTGGTTTTGGATCCACCAATCTCTTAATAACTACTTCTTTATTTGATTTCCTAATGTTAGTTTAAAACAATTCATTCTTATGTTTTTCTTTTCTTCTTTTTATGAGCATTAAGTATGTATAAAAATTTCTATATTTCTTCTCTTAATTCTTTTCCTGATCTTTTAAATATGGACATTCTTGCAGTGGTTCCATTTTAAATATCTTTGGGTCTGGGATTTAGTTGTTTTTATTACAGGTTTTCCTTTCTTCTTAGAGTTGTCAGCTCACTTATCTTTACTGCTGTTGTAATTAGTAATTGTTTTGGGGTCTTTTAAATTAATTTTTTTCATTTTTGGTTTTTCTTTTGTGTCAGAATTTCCCTGTGAAGAATTCTTTCCTTTGCCTTTGGTTGTTTTTTTGTTTGTTTTTAGGTTTTTTCCCCTAGGCAAATGGGGTTAAGTGGTTGCCCAAGGCCACACAGCTAGGTAATTATTAAGTGTCTAAGGTCGGATTTGAACTCAGGTACTCCTGACTCCAGGGGTACTCTATCCACTGTGCCACCTAGCTGCCCCTTTGGTGTTCTTTTATTTGATTTAATGTATGTCTTTAATTAGATGCATGAAGTAATCAATGAGAGCTAAATTTCTCCATATCCTTTTAGTTGACTGCCTTGCCAGAATTCCACCATTGTTTGTTTAGAATAGAAGTCAAATTCAGCATTAAGTTAGAAGAAAGAATAAATATGGAAAGACAATTCTGAGTACAAATGCAACTGGAATTAATTCTGGCCCATTCCAAAGGGTAAGTGATATTGAACAAAAAAATGCTTGATCATCACAATTTCCTGTGGAAAGTTAACTGATGCAAAGTAATTTCCATGATGAGAAAGTCAAAAGAACTCAGAAATAGATTTTGCCAGCAAATATTTAATCTCATTTTATGCAGAGCAAAATGGCAGTAAAAGAATATTAGTGTCAAATACATTTTTTGGTAAAATACTATGGAAGAGGACAAGAGGAAATATCTGGTATTGTTGCATAAAACAGTGAAGAAAAAAATAAACATTCAAAACTATTAACATTGGATACAATAAAGCTATGTCATCCCAAGAACATTCATAAATGAAATTAGAGGAAGGATTACATAGGTATAATAATAAAGTGGATGGTAATATCTCTTCTTTAATGTGATTTCTACTAATAATTTCAATTTCTGATGTTGAACTATTTGACAGTGTAAGGATTTAACGGCAAGAACTTTCTTTTTTGTATCTTCAGTAGCACCTATTGGGTATGAGTGACAGATTTCATCTCTACTAGAATCATTACTAGAAATACCTCCATTTCCTAGGCTCTTAGGTCCAGGGACCTGAACCCATCTTCATCAAGGTATGAGGGGAGATGGTGATCAAGTTAATGATGATGTGTTGATTTTTATGGTCTTTTTCTTCTTTTCTCTCCCTGAGGGTACCTTAATGTTCCAATTAGGAGGGCTTGCCTGCCTTGTGCATGTCAGTTGGTGAAAATAATTTCTCCAGAGTATTTCTGAGACAATGAATTAAGGCCTAGATTTGAATTAGGTAAAAGAGAGTGATCTATATGCCAAATGGGAAATTGCACAGTTCTCTTGGATATTAACATGGCATGTATATTTTCATCAAATTTATCTTTTGGAAGATTTATTTTTTAAAAAAAAATATTTATTTAAGGCAATGAAGTTAAATGACTTGCCCAAGGTCACATAGCAAGATAATTATTAGGTATCTGAGGCCAGATTTGAACTCAGGTCCTCCTGACTCCAGGGCCAGTACCCTATCCACTGCACCATCACCCTTTGGAAGATTTCAAATAAAATAATGAAATTTCATCATATTTTCCAAAAATAAATGTTTTTCTTTATGCTGTCTTTTATGCTCTATTTTACTGTAATGGTTCTATTGAGCATTTCCATTCATATGACTCACAGGATCATAGAATTCCCCATCTCTTATTCTAACTCTGAAACAAATTTAATTTCATATTTAATTCTAGGTTCTCAAGCCAAATTTGTCACTGCACTCTCTCCAAAATCTTCTGCAAAGGTTTATATTTACACCAGTGGTACCACTATTCTCCCAACTATCTTAGAATCATCCTCAACTCTTTCTTCTCCCTCTATACCTATATAAAATGCTTATTTTAAAAATGTTTTTATTCCTGTCCTTGACTTTCCATTATAATTCCATTAGCTTCATTTGATCTGCTTGTGCCTGAATTATAATAAAAAAAATTGTCATAGTCTTTTCTAATTGATTTTCCTTAAAATTTATTCTATATTTTCTTTTAATATTTCAAACTGCTCCCCCCAACCAATGGAAAAAATAAAATCCTTTTAGCAAATTCACATACTTATGGAGAATAAATTCTTTGCTTAGTCATATCTGAAAAGTATGATTTTTTCTAAAACACTTTACTCAATTTGCTCAAAAACTTTTTAGAATCTATTTAATATTTTTCTCCAATTATATTTAAAAACAATTTTTAACATTCATTTAAAATTTTAGGCACAAATTCTTTCTCTCCTCCTTACCCACTCCTCATTGAGCAGACAATTTGATATGTTATACATGTACAACCATGCAAAACATTTCCATATAGTCATGTTGTGAAAGAAAATGCAGAAAAACACCCCCAAGAAAAATAAAGTAAGAAATGACTTGCTTCATCTGAATTCAGATTCCATCAGTTCTTTCTCTGAAGTTAGATAGGATTTTTATCACAAGTCCTTTGAAGTAATATTGGATCAATGTATTGCTGAGAATACCTAAGTAATTTGCAGTTGATTATCATCATATAATATTATTGTTACTGTACATTCTTCTGGTTCTGCACATTTTACTTTGCATCACTTCATATAAGTTTTTTCTATCTTTTTCTGAGAATATCTTGCTTATTATTTCTTATAGTGATATAGCATTCCACTACAATTATATATTACAATTTGTTCAGCCATTCCCCAATTAATAGAATTCTCTTCAATTTCCAATACTTTTCAATCACTAAAAGAGCTATCTTAAATATTTTTGTGCATATAGGACCTTTCCCTTTTTTTAAAAAAAAAGCCTTTTTGGAATATAGACCCAGAATATAGACCTAGAATATAGACCCTGTATTGGCACAGAGTATACAGGAGCCCTGTTGATATAGTTTTAAATTGCTCACCAGATTGGCAGGATCAATTCATAACTCCATCAACAATTCATTAGTGTCTCAATTTTCCTTTCAACATTTATTATTTTCCTTTTCTGTCATATTATACAATCTGATATGTGTGAGGTGGTACCTCAGATTTGTCTTAATTTGTATTTCTTGAATCAATTGATATTTAGAGATTTTTTTCATATGATTACTTCACATGAAAATTAGTTGTTCATATTCTTTGACCACTTATTAATTGAGGAATGGCTCTTATTTTTATGAATTTGACTCAGTACTCTATATATTTAAGAAATGAGGATTTTATCAGAAACTGGATTTTTTTTCACAGTTATGATTACTGTATTTCCCTCCATCTTAATGTCCCCCAGTTTAGCTTATCTCTTTCTCCTTTCACTTTTCCCACCCCAAGAGTGTTGCTTCTGATTATAACCTTCCCCCATCTGCCCTCTTTTCTTTTAGAATCCATTTTCTTATTCCCTTCCCCTCCTACTACCCTTTAAGGTAAGATAGATTTCTATACCTGACCATGTATGTTTTTCCTCTTTTTTGATAATTCCAATGGAAATAAAATTCATGCAATTTCACCTTCCTCTCCTATTTTCCCACCACTATAAGAGCTCTTTCATACCTCTTTTTTGTGAGATAAAAGCAAGGTGGTACAGTGAATGGAGCACTAGTTTTGGAGTCAGGAGGATGGGAGTTTGAATCCAACCTTAGACACTTGACACTTACTAACTATGCCTCACATCTAAGGCCACCTCCAGTCGTCCTGATTCATATCTGAACATTGGAACGCGATGGCTCTGGAAAAGAAAGTGAGTTTAGTGGCTTTATCACTGCAGCCCCTCACTTAAATCCAATTCATGTGCTTGCCAGGGCATCATCTCCTTGATGGCATGGTTTTTTTCAAAAATGAAGGACAAACATTATCATCATGTAGGATAAATTACGCCATTCTTTTTCTCCCTATCCCCTTTTCGCAGTATATTTTCCTTTCTCACCTCTTAATTTTATTTTTTTAGATAATTAGCCAACCATAGTCAATTCACATTCATGCCTTCTTTCTATGTACACACCCTTTCTAATGCCCCAACAATGAGAAAGTTTTTAGGAGTTTGAAGTATCATCTTCCCTTGTAATATAAAGTGATTGACCTTATTGAAACCATTATGATTTCTCTCTCCTGTTTATCTTTTTATGCTTTTTTGAGTTTTATATTTGAAAGTCAAATTGTTTTTTCATCTCTAGTTTTTCTATCCAGTATGCTTATTTCATTGAATATACATGTTTGCTCTGAAGGATTAGATTCACTTTTTTTGTATAGGTGATTCTTGGTAGTAATCCTAGTTCCTTTGCCCTCCAGAATATCATATTCTGAGGTCTCTGATCCTTTATTGTAAAGCTGATAGATCATTTTAGCTTGACTGTGGCTTCACAATATTGGAATTATTTCTTTCCAGCTGCTTGCAATATTTTCTCCTTTATCTGGAAATTATGAAATTTTTCTATATTATTCCTGTGAATTTTATTTTGGTATCTCTTTCAGGAAGTGATTGATTGAGTCTTTTAAAATTTATATTATCCCCTGGTTCTAGAATATCAGGGAAATTTTCCTCAATAATTTATTGAAAGGTCTTTTTTTTAATCATGGATTTAAGTAGTCCAATAATTCTTATATTATCTCTTCTTGTTCTATTTTCCAGGACAGTTGTTTTTCCAATGAGATAGTTCACATTGAGGATTCTTTCCATTCTTTTGATTGTGTTTAATTGTTTTTTGATGTCTCTTGTAATCATAAGCGTCTTCTTACACAATTTTACTTTTTTAAGGGGTGTTTTACTTCAATCAATTTTTGCAAATCTTTTTCCATGTGGCTAATTATGCTTTGAAAGTATTTTCTCTTTATTAAGTTTTGTGCTTCCTTTACCAAGCTGCTGTCTCTTTTCTCATTATTTTCTACATCACTCTCATTTCTTTTCCCAATTTTTCCTCTACAACTCTAATTTGATTTTTTAAATCATGTTTGAACTCTTCCAGGAATCCTTTCTGGTTCTGAGCCCAATTTACATTTTTTCTTTGAAGTTTGGTTATAGCAATTGGATTTTGTTGTTTTCTTATGACTTTTGTTTTGATCTTCCTTATTGCAATAACAACTTTCTTTGGTCAAGAATTATTTTTACTTTAAATTTTATATTGAAGTTGAACTCTGCTCCAGGGGTTGAGGGGGCACATCTTCCCAAGATTCTGATGTTTTATGCAACAGTTTTGAGAGTTACTTCTCAGAGTCTGTAATGTTCAATTCTTCCAAAGTGGTATGATCTAAGAAGAGATGTGTTTTGTGCCCTTCTGGCCCATACTCTTGTACCATAAGCATCCTTTTCCACCCTGTAATTATGATCAGTGTCCTTGATCAACTGTTACCTATTAGTGTGCTAGTGTTTTTCCTCACCCTGGGGCTGTGATCCAGGCCTATAACCAGTATGTTCATATGGACAATGGAATAGAGGCCCCCCCCCACAAACCATGCCAGCAATGGGATCCCTGTAATGTTATTCTGATCATTTACCGTCTTAGGATTATCTGTTGATTTAGAACTCCAGAAACTGTTGCCCCCCAAACCTGCTGGTGGTGTCTGAGGTCCAGGCTTTGTTGGTTCAAGCTGTACTGCATTCCAGATTGCACTGTACTTTTACCCCAAGGTGAAAGATCTGTCTTGCTGATCTTCTAAGTTTCCTTGAATTAGACAATTGTTTCATCCCATCATTTTATGGGTTCTGGTACTCCAGAATTTGGTTTGAGGTATTATTTAAAGGTATTTAGAGGAGAATTTTGTAACTTTCTTTGTCATTTTTTTTCTCCATTTCTTTACTCAAAACATTTTCAGAGTTTCTCATTAGTCGGAGAATAGTTTGGATTTCTCAAAACCATCCAGGTGTTCCTTACTACTCCCATAAATGTTTACTGGTTCTTTTGTTAGATTATTCCTTTAGTTGCCCCTCTCTACCTCTTTTTTCTGTGACTAAAATATATCTTGGATGCAGAAAAAAATTCTTAATTCAATAGCTTCAGGGTTCATATCAAGGCTCACTGCCTTTATGAGAGTCTGTATTCTGTTCCTGCCCCCCAGTAATTACTCTGTCCTCTGTACTCTGGTAGTGTTAACTCTCATATCCCTTACTGGATACTAATGAAAGAGCACTTGACATTAGTCATTATCTTCTTATGTGCATGCCTTGTCTCTTTAATACAACTTTTGTCCCATCACTGAGTTATGCAGCAGAAGAACAAGATTTGGAACCAAGAGAACTGAATTCAGATCCCAATTTCTTCATAGATAACATCTGCTGGGTAACACTCGACAAGATTTTCCTTCTTTTGGCACCGGTTTTCTCATCTGTAAAAATCTCTGTTTCAAAGAGATGTGATGAAAGTGGTAACATCACTGCAGCATACATGGGATTTATTATCTCAGGATCTAAATTAAGAAAAGAACTTGGGTCCTCTTGTTCAAACCTCTCATTTATCCAAAGAGGAAAAACTGAAGTCAAGATTGTTAAGTAACTTATTCAAGACCACATGCATAGTAAGAAAGAGGTTGCATAATTTAGAGCAATCTCTTTTTGATTTTTTAGAATATATAGTACAGTACCTTAAAACAAAAGGCAAGAAATACATCCTTATAAATGAAAATGGTAATTCAAAAGAATACAACCTATCTGTATAGAATCAATTGTACAATAATAGTGATCATTAATATTTATGTAACTGTAAGTTATGAAATAACAAATTTGTATATAATGTTTCAAATAAGTCCCACAGCAATCTTATGAGATAAGTATTATTATTATTTCCACTTTTCAGATGAGGAAACTGGGGCCCAAGGAGGTTGAGTGATTTGCTCAGATTCATACAACCAGTAATTATTTTTATGTTTTTTGTAAGGCAATGGGGTTAAATGGCTTGCCCAAGGCCACACAGCTAGGCAATTATTAAGTGTCTGAGGCTGGATTTGAACTCAGGTAGTCCTGACTCCAGGGCCAGTGCTCTATGCACTACACCACCTAGCCACCCCCGACCAGTAATTTTTTGAGGCAGGATTTGAACTCAGATCTTCTTAATTCCATGACAAGCACTTTATCTCCTATATCACATTAGAAATTCAAAATAAATAATAAGGAATAGTTTTCTCTATTTACCTGTCTTGAATGGATCTCTGACTAAATTCTAGAAATCTATGTTCATTCAATCAGGGTAAATATTTGTAAGCAATTTGTATAGCCTTTGCAGGTTAAAATTCCTTTGGCTCTGGTCACTTATGAGGGAAATTCTCAGATCCCTGGGAAAGTTTAAAAGGTGGCTGAAAATCCATTTGCAGAGGACTAAAGGAGAACAAAAAAATTCAATCTGTTCCTTTGTCCTCATTGACTAAGAAGACATTCTATCATCTTAAGAGTGAGGCTAGAGCTAATCCTTTGCCATCTGTTTTGATTAAGGAAAAGAGAGAAGAATTTTGTCTTTTCTTTGGAATAGTCAAATTTGTGGCCAATCTCAGAGAAAATATCAATTGCCTATTCAAATTTACCTCATGGCCTGTGTATATATGAATTTGCAAATATATGAGGATCACCATTTTAAAGAGCTTGGAAATATGCTGAGGCAGTCACATCTGTACCTCTCTTCTGACCTGCCCATTCTTAAAGTATGACTATACTTTGAGTTCTTCACTGGATACCTTTAATGCTCTGGCAGAAATGAGGGAATAGAAAAGTAGAAGAGAAGCTTTTAAATGATAATCACTTAATATGAATTTGAACAGACAAAAAACAAACTTGAGTCTAATGTAATATTAAACACCAACACCAACACCACCATTATCATTGTTATTATCATCACATCATCATCATCATCACCAGGGCAGTTAGGTAAGACAGTGACTTAGAGTAATAGACCTGGAATGAAAAAGTCTCATTTTCCTGAGTTCACCTCAGACATTTACTAGCTGAGTGATCTTGGGCAAATCACTTAACTCTGTTTGCCTTAGTTTCCTCATCTATAAAATGAGCTAGAGAAAGAAATGTAAAACCACTTCAAGATCTTTGCCAAGAAAATCCCAAATGGGATTACAAAAAGTCAGACACATGAAAAATATGACTAAACAACAAAAATGATAGCTAACATTTATTTAGCACTTCCTGTATACAAAGCACTGTGCTTTACAACTATTATCTCATTTGATCCTCAGTCAATAAAGATAGAAATGTAAAACTTTTCATTAACCCCAGTTTATAAATGAGGTCTGCATGGTGAAGAATCTTAAGAAACTCTTCATTTCAGTTCTTCTTTATTGATAAATATATAAATAAATATAAATATATGGGGCTATATCATTTTGTACCCTGGGGCCAACATTGCAAAAACTAGTAATGGGGAGGCAGTGTGGTATAGTGGAAAGAGAATCAGATTTGAAATGGATCAAGATTCAAATTCCATTTCTGATCATTATTATCTGTGTTACCTTGGGCAAATCTCTTGACCACTCTGGACCTCAGTTTCTTTAGCTTTGAAGTGAGGAAGTTAGATGAGATGACCTTAGAGATTTTTTTTTAGTTCTAAATCTATAATCCTTTAAGACTTCAATTATTAAACTTGCAGTATGGTCTAGTGGATAAAACCTCAGATTTAGAGGTGGAGTATATGAGTTTCAATTATTGGTTCTGATACTTCTCTGTATCTGGGTTTTATTGTCTGTAAAAATGGGGAGGTTGGACAAGGTGAATTCTAAAGTTCCTTCCACATTTCAATATTAAGATCCTGTAAACTCTTAACTCATTGGACAAGTCAATACTAGGAAAGTTTTATCTATCTTTTCTCTTTGTTTTCCATGGCTGACACAGGGGAAAAATTCTTTTAAAAAAATTTAAAAAGCCAATTTCCCAATTACATGTAAAATTTTTACATTCATTTTTTAAGAATTCAGTTCCAAATTCTGTTCTCTTTTTTCATGCCTTTTCTCCCCATTGAAAGGGCAAGCAACATGATATTAATTGTGAAATCACACAGAAATTTTTCTATATAAACCATGTTGTAAAAGAAGACACACAAAACAAGAAAAGTAAAGTAAATTTAAAAAATATGCTTCAGTCTGAACTCAGAGTTCATCAGTGCTCCGGAGAAAACATATTTAGGAAGGTTTAAAAAAATTAAAAAATGACCCATCAAGCATTCTCTTTGAAGTATGCAGATACCTGTTCCTGAAGTTTGTTCTCTCTTTCATGATGACATTTCACCGTGAATTAACTGATTCTTCATTAACTTTTTATTTAAATTTAAATCATCTTAGCATCTTGCTCCCTAACATCAGAGTCATTTTCATTAAGACCCAGTGGAGGGAAGAGAAGGGTAAATGAATGGTATGATTGCTTTGCCCTGACTAACTCATAGCCAAAATCAAGCTGCCCAGAGGTACCCATCTATACATATCAGTCTGTCACTTTCCGCTTTATTGATAAACTTGCTCACTTCCAATTGATCTTATAGTTCCTGACTGTTGATTCTATCCTGTTTCCCATATTGTCCCATATACATTACTGTTGTCTTTGCTTATTCCATTTCAAACTGACTTGGGTTGGTTCTGTATCTGTTTCTTGCTCTCAGTTTATTTTGCTTTGTTGGCTTTGTCTTATTTTCCTATCTCCTTTCTCAGACCATATCCCAGCTCTATATTCCTTTTCCACTAACCACAAACACTGATAGCAACTCTAGATCCAGGCTACTAAGGATGGTCATAAACTCCCTTCCCCTGCCACCAAGTGTTGGCATGTGACCCTTGACAGAGTATACAATTCATTATTCCCCCTGGAGGTTGTGTTAGCTGTTTGTTTGTCTGAAAGGCATGGAATAATAGAGCGAGTCATCATTATTGTAGAATATTATCAGTTGTAATTAATTAATAACTATTGTGATGATATGCTATGAGTATATGTACTGGTAACCTTAAATGTATAGCAATGGATTTATTAAATAATCACACTAAATGCTAAACTCTGATTTTATATTATTGAATAATACAGAGATGTAGAATTATAGTAAAAGATCCATTTTATGGTATGTGGTATCCTAAGATGCAACAAGTAGCAGGGAAAAAGGACTACCGAGGTGGATGCACTTAACTTTCAAGAATATCTCTGCTGAAGTCATTGAGAAATATATTTGAGTCAATAAAGTATTCATTCCAAGAAATTTAATAAGGGCTTATTATGTTCCAAATACTGTGGTAAGCTCTGAAAATATAAAGAAAGGCATGAACAGGGTCCTTTCATCAGTTGAGTCATAACCAGAGAAAGATGTTTTTGTTTGTCAGAGTTTCAGGGATGGTGAGTTCAAATTTTCCAGAAGCAAAGGCAATATCAATTTGACTTGTATGACTAGAGTAAAAAGGTGAAAAGGGTTCAGAGTTGGGTGGATGGGTGAGAGCTTTTGGAGCAGGGAGATAGTTATTGGATACAAGGCAAATAGTAAGATGTACTGGGTTTCCTAATGAAAAGGAAGTGAAGTATGATCTGACCTGCAGCTACCTAGCTGAGTCTATACTCACTCCCCAATCTCATGACAGCCTCCCCAGATTAAAGATTTGTGTTTGAGTTCTAAATTTGGACTGAAAAACTTCACCAAGGACTGCAACTTTCCAACTTGGTAAATGATTATTAAATGACTAAAAGACTCACTTTCTTGAAAAGATCTCAGGTGGATTTTATGGAAAGATTGTTGGGGAAACAACAGGAAGTGCAGAAAAGAACATTGTAGACAAAATTGCCTTCAACAATAGATATCCACAGGTTGACCCCAGATGTGGAAATATCAACAGTCTATATCATAATCATAACTTTCTGTCCAAAAGAAGGTTTCTTTCAAACAGTTCTTGAAAATAAAGCTTCCTTACTCAGCATATTATATAGTAATGGGTGGTTTCCTCTATCATTCGTAGATCTGATTAAATTATTTCTCCCGTTCAATTTTGAAAGATTTTTGGTATAAAGCTCTGATAGCAGTCACAGTTGGAGATAAATGCCCAGTTTCATTACCAACAAGAATGTTTTAATTCAGGGAACTTCCCCTGTTTCACCTGCTTTGGAAATTGTCTTGTTAGATCGTTGGCCAAAGTGACAAAAGGGTTGGAACAACAGTTTTGAAAATTCATCAGAGTTAGAAAAAAAGCTTAGCATCAGGCTAAGGTTTCTCCAATAACACAGATGGAGGAGGATGGAGGCTGCCCAACGTGTAACTTAATAGCAATGCTCAACCACTCTGCCACATTAAGGACCAGATCAAAGATGCCTTAGATCTGGGAGCTGTCAGCAGATTTCCAGAATTTTTTTTTCTCCCATGATGTCTTATTTAATTTGATTCAGTGGCAAATTGAACTGGAAGGCAAGGTTGAGGTAACCCTTATGTTCAGAGAGAGTCTAGATGTGGTGAGCCTTTAGGCATCTAATACAGTAACACAGGTCACTTAAGGGTCCAGATGGTTGTATGGGGCAAAGCTAAGGTCCCATTGGAGAAGACTTTGAATAACTCAACAGACTCACATAATTAGAGACTAGCTTAAATGCAACATCCACTAATGTTAGGTTTTGTCTCTCACAGGAGAGGTAATGGAGTATAATGAAAAGCACATTGGAGTTGGAAACAGAAGATGTGGGTTCTATTTCTGATTTTGACATTTTCTAGTTGTGTGACCTTAGGCAAATTATTTGGCATTCCTAAGCCTTACTTTTCCATTACATTAATGACACCACAATGTTGTTTGAAGAAAAGTGCTTTGTGATACTTGAAATGCTATAGAAAATATAAGATCTTATCATTATCAAGAGAAGGAATAAATAGTAAAACTTTTTTGGATAAAGAGAGTAATGGGTGAATTAGTTTATGCTTGTGTTTATTTTGCTTCAATACAAGTATTGTACTACATTTTTTATTCCAGAAATTTAACTAAATTAATTTGATCAGCTGTTCTCCATATTTCTTTGAAATGAAATATTAGATAAAGGATGAATATTTATAGTTTAGACAAGAAGTTGGAAGGTTGTAGAGGTGTCATCTACCAGTATAGATTGTACATAATCCAGCATTCAATCTTACATAGTGTCGGGTGAGTCAAAACCCAGTTAGCTTTTTTCTTGTCACACAGTGTATACAGAACTTGGAAAAGGAAAATACAAACAAACAAGGATTGTGGCAGATAGCAATGTTTTAATGTAGGTATACCTAAGCCAGTTTACAGAAGTTTATGTACCTCTTTTCAGAATCATTTAAATGTTTAAAATAAAATAAATAGGATTACAAAGAAAATCAGATGAAATATGTTACCAAACATATTTTGAAATTTGGTTATCAAACATATACATATACATATATATATATATATATATATATATGTATATATATATATTTTAGGTGTTTTTTTGCAAGGCAATGAGGTTAAGTAACTTACCCAAAGTCACACAGCTAGGTAATTATTAAGTATCTGAGGTCACATTTGAACTAAGGTCTCCTGACTCCAGGGCTGGTGGTGCTCTATCCACTGCACCATCTAGCTGCCCGAAAAATATAGTTTTTAAAGTTCATGGTTTTCAGGCTACCTCTGAAAGAGGATTTATTTTACATCTTCTTCCTCCCTTTCATTTTCATGGAATACCAGAGGATTTGCAATTTGATAATTTGGGTAAGTTTGACATGGTATAAATCTCTTCTCCCATCACCCCCTATGCTACTCCCCCATAAAGTAAGTTTGAAGTATTGAGTCCCATAAGAGAATTAATAACTCAGCAAGCAAAGGAGACCTCAGTCAAAGGGGATATTGAAGAAACACTTTCTCTATATGTTCTCTCCCAAGTCTGCCTCTCTGTAAAAAATCTAATGAAGTGAATGTACCCTCAAGCCCTTCCTCCCAACTTTTCTTCCAGTTAAATCCCTCTTCTCATTTCCCCTTCTCATATTAATTCTATTGCAAAGAATTTCTTACAGATAGGATAGTTAGGTGGTACAGTGGATGGAGTGCTGAACCTGGAATTGAGAAGATCTAAGTTCAAATCCAGCCTCAGATACTTATTAACTGTGTACCTCTGTCCAAGTCACTTAACTCCATGTTTGCCTCAGTTTCTTTATATATAAAATGGTGAAAATAATAGCACTCACATCACAGGATTATTGCAAGGATCAAATGACATAATCATAAAATGCCTGGTATATAGTAATTCTATGTAAATACTAAATATTAAAGGGGGGAATCAGTTTAAAAAAACCAACAAAACATCAAACAAACCCAAAAGTATTTACTATTTCCATCTTCAGAGACTCTAACATTTCAAGGAAGAGGTGAAGGTGTATTCTCTTATCTCTCCTTCAGAGTCAACATGAGACATTATTATAATATGACATAAAGTTTTGATTTTTATTGTTTCTGTTTTCTTTCCATTCTTTTCATTCCATTCCAATGGATATACTGTGTACTTAGTTTAGCTTACTTAATTTTGAATCAGTTCTTATAGGTCTTCTGATGAATACTCACTTGCAATAGTGCAATAATTTTACCTGATTTTTATGTTTAAATTATCCCCCATAGTAGGTAGCTATTCAAAACAAAATAAAACAAAAAGAAATCCTAAAATCACCTTCATCTTTGAAGGTAGCATGGTGTGGTAGAAATTATATTGTATTTGGCATTCAAAGACATGAGTTTGAATGCTGTCTTTGACACTGGTTAACTATTTCATGTTCAATTAACAATGAGGACATTGTACAGCAGGACCTGGGTATTTCCTTTGAGCTCTTCAGCTTTGTTTTTGTGATCTTTGGTGAAGTATATAGTGTGTCAACTTAAACAATGATAGTCATTTCTTTAGGGAGGATTCCTAGAGTTCAATTCAATTAATAAACATTAAGCGCTTGTCAAATTCCAGACACTATCTTATGTTTTAGGCTAGGAATACAAAGGCAGAAGGGAAACTGTTCTTTCCTTCAAGCAATTTGCATTCTACACAGAGGATACATGAACAAATAAGCAAACACATGTTAATTTTTAGTAGTAAAGAGTATTAAAATAGAAATGATTAGGAAAGACATTATGGAGGAGGTAGCACCTGAGTTGAACTTTGAAGGAAGACAGGCATTTTAAAAAATGGAGATCAATGAATTAACAGACATATTAAATCCCTCTTAGAAACCAGGCCCAGAGATATCAGTCAGAACAAGCATGGCTTAGTAGAGCAAAGGAGGGCAATCCAGGTAGGGATGAAAGAATTTAAAAAAAAAACTGTTGAATATCATTAGAATTCAAAGTTATCCTTGTAGCAAATATGAACCCCCCAAACAAATAATATGAATTCTATAGTATGTAGAATAATTACCTTTCATATTATCATTTCGTTTTGTCTTCATTACCCCATGGACCACATTGTACATGGGATTTTCTTGGTAAGGATACTGAAGAGGTTTACCATTTCCTTCTCCAGTGGATTAAGGTAAATAAAAGTTGTGACTTGGCCAGGATCACATAGCTAGTAAGTATCTGAGACCAGATTTGAACTCAAGTCTTTTTGGCTCTAGACCTAGTACTGTATCCACTGAGTCATCTAGCTCTCCCAAATAGTATAGAGCACTCAGTGTTATTGTAACAAATAAAGAAAACATAATGCTATTTCTCTCAACATCTTATTTAATAGGGAAGAACGAAGTCACAAATAAATATAAGTATATTTTATAGAAATATAATTATATGTAAGTATATTATAGAAAATTTTAAACCTATATAAGATTGGGGGAACAATAAATCAAATTATCTCACCCCATTTAAATTAAGTGATAAGATAACCTTTATCATTTATCTCACATTTATCAAGTGAAAATACATCTTGACAGTTTAGTCCAAATATATTTATCATGTGAGAGCTCATCTTGATTGTTCACTAGGTGTGAACAAGCCCTAGACAGCTGCCTAGTTGCAACTGAAAGTCTGTTCTTGTTGGCTGAGGGACTCTGTCACACTCTCTGGGGTCCATATAAAACCCATTGTGTTATTTGAGATCAGAAATTTTAAATGCATGGAATGAACAGTGAAAACTAATTTAAAATTTTTTCATTGAAGCCGAGTGAAGGGAAAAGAACCAAGAAAATATTGTACACATTAACAACAGCACTGTGAGTTGATCAACTTTGATGGATGCACCTCTTCTCATCAGTTCAGCTATGACAACCCTGGGAAACCTGCTATGGACAACGTCATCCATATACAGAGGAAGAAAAAATAAAAACAAATAAAGACTAAAGAATCTGATGAACACTATGTTCACTTTTTGAAAATTTCTCTTAAGTTTTTCCTTCCTATACCATGGTTTTCTTTCTTTTCCCTTAGTCCTAATTCATCATACAGAAAACTACTATTATGTAAACATGTTAAACACAAATATACATATACAAATTTCACTAGACTGTTCACTATTAAGTAAAGGGAGGTGGGAAGGGAGGATGGAAGTAAATTATGTAACAAATTTGCATGTGAATGAATGTTGAAAAACTTTCATAGCATGTAATTGTAAAAAATAAATGAAATAGCAATGGAAAAAATTTTCCAGCTAAATATTTGAAAAATAAATCAATTGGAGGAGAAAGAAATGAGGGAAGAGTAGAGTTTTAGGTCTTAGCGTTAACCTTTTCCTACTTTCTTTGAGAAAACCTCATGAACTTCTCAGGGTTAAGAAGATTTGGACAATTTCCTCTAAGTCCTAGCCTTATCCCAGGGTAAGCAGAGGCTAGCAACAGAATATTCATTGATAGGCAGGAACAGATCAGACAAGGTAAAGAAAGTAGATTTAATGCTCTGCAGAGTTTAACAGACAAAGAACCATATGACTAAAAATCTTGAGAACTTTAGCAAAAAGAACTTTCACAACTTGTAAATTATCTCTTTGATATGTGTCCTGTAATCTTGAACTCACTTTTCTTTGGAATCTGTATGTTCTTGTAAAGAAATGGGTCCATGGACTTTTACTATTTATTTGTTTATTTATATATTTATTATTTATTCATATATTTACATTACTAAGATTATCTTGTTACAAAAGTAAACATAGTCACCCCCCCCACAAATACAGGGAAGCCTCATGAAAAACTAAGTTAGAGAAAACAGAAAAAAAATTTACTGCAGTCTGTGTTCATACAACATTGATTCTGTCTCTGGGATGGATCATATACTCTTATCATGAGTCTGTCAGAGAAGTTGCTTCACCATTTTTTCCCACACTTGCAATTGCTACCTGAATTTCTCTCCATCTCTTCCTCCCCACTCCCATTTATCCTATTCTCTCTTTCTCCTTTCACTTTGTCCCTCCCCAAAAGTGTGTTGTGGGGTAGACAAGTGGTGCAGGGGACAGAGCATCAGTGCTGGAGCCAGGAGGACCAGAGCCCACTCTGGCCTCAGATACCCAACAATCACTGAGCCCTATAATCTGATGCCAGTAACCCAACCCCAAAGCCCTGCATAAAAAATTGTGTTGTATCTGACTACCCTCTCCCTCTAATCCTCTTCCCTCACCTCTGTCACCTGCATCCCATCTCTACTTCCCCAGTCATTTTCATGCATTCCCTTCCTCTTCTTTTTTCTCTAGGGCAAGACAGATTTCTACACACTATTGAATATGCATGTTATTTCCTATATGAGCAATTTCTAATGAAAGTGAAGGCTCACTCATTCTCCCTTGCCTCTACTGACCCCCATTCCATTGCAAAAGCTTTTTCTTGGTTCTTTTATATGAAATATCTTAGCCCAATCTAGCTCTCCTTTCCATTGCTCCAGCATATTCCTTTTTCACCTACTGACTGCATCTTTATAATATATTATACATTCATATTCAACTCTCTTCTATGCCATGTGTATATATATATATATATATATATATATATATATATATATATATATATATATTCCCTCTCTTGCTTTAATAAATGAGAATGTTCATATGAGTAATCAGTATCATCTTCCCATGTAGAATTACAAGCAGCTCAACATCATTAAATCCCTCATAATTTGCCCTTCCTATCTATCCTCTCTATGCTTCACTTAAGTCCTGTACTTTGAAGATCAAACTAGCTGTTCGGCTCTGGTAGTTTCCACAGGAAAATTTGAAATTTTCTGATTTCATTGAATGTACATCTTTACCCCTGAAAGACGATGTTCACTTTTGCTGGGTAGTTGATTCTTGATTGTAATCCAAACTCTTTTGCCTTGTGGAATATCACATTCCAGGCCCTATGAGCCTTTAATGTAAATGCTGCTAAATCCTGTGTAATCTTAACTATAGTGTCATGATATTTGAATTGCTTCTTTCTGGCTGCTTGTAGTATTTTCTCTTTGACTTGGGCATTCTGGACTTTGGCTATAATATTCGTGGTAGCTTTTTTTGGGGGGGGGTGATCAGTGAATTCCCTTGATTTCTATTTTTCAATCTGCTTCTAGCATAGCAGGGCAATTTTCCTGGATAAATTCGTTTAAAATGAAGTCAAGGCTCTTTTCCTGGTCAAGACTTTCAGGTAGCCCAATTATTTTAAAATTATCTCTCCTGGATTTGTTTTCTAGGTCAGTTGTTTTTCCAAGGAAATATTTCACATTTTCTTCTAGTTTTTCATTCTTTTGATTTTGTTTTATTCTTCTTTGATTTCTCAGAAAGTCATCAGCTTCCTTTAGTTCCATTCTACATTTGGAGTTTTTTTTTTTCCTTCAGAGAGCTTTCTCATCTCCTTTTCCAACTGACCAATTCTGTTTGTTTAAGGCATTCCTCTCCTCGTTGACCTTTCAGACTGCTTTTTTCCATTTGTCCTAAACTGGTTTTTAACATGTTTTCTTTGGCATTTTTTGTATCTCCTTTACTAAGCTGCTGGCTTGGTTCCCACATTGTTCTCATTTCTCTTCCTAATTTTTCCTCTGTCTCCCTGATTTGATTTTCAAAATCTTTTATGAGCTCTTTCATAGCCTGAGATCATTTCCTATTTTTCTTGGAGGTTTTGGATACAGAAGCTTTGACTTTGTGACCTTCTGAGTGTGTATTTTGATCCACCATGAAACCAAAGTAATTTTCTATGGTCAGATTCTTTTTTTCCTGTTTACTCATTTTCCCAGCCTATAACCTGGTTTTTGATTTGCTTCCCAAACATTTGAGTGTTTTTGGAACACCTCCTCAAAGACTTCAATTCCTTTAAGGTCTTATGAGAAGCTTTGACTGCTCACCTAGCCTGTGCTTTGGTAAGTAAATGATCACAAGTACTCTCCTCTGCCCTGAAGCTATTAGAAGGGTCCCTGCTCTGCTATGGTAATTGGGGGACTCAGACTGTGACCAGGGTCTGAATATGGACAGAGCTGCAGAGTCCTGCCCCCGGGATAGTGAAGAGACCTTGAGAGTCTCCTCCCATCCCAATATTGTCAGTGGGCTGAGTACTCTGAAAGCCATTGCTGTACAGCTTCTTGCTGGGTGGCTCAACAGACCCACTTCTATTTCCTGCACTGGACTTGGGTTCCACATTCATGCTGGCAGAGTTTTCCCATTGATCTTCCAAGTTGTCCTTTGGAGATACCTGGGTTTGGAGGTCTATAAACCACTCCTGCTTCCATGAACCCAGGTGCTTGCAGCAACCCAGGTGCCCTGTGATCCCTGTGCTACTAGAAGGCTGGACCTAATTTATTGCAGCCCTCCATGGCTGTAGCTGAGTATGTACTGGATCTTTCTCCAACCCTGGTCCCAGACCATGGTCTTGGATCTACCAAGCTCTCTTGGGCTATTGTTTCACTCAATGTTTCTATGGGTTCTGCCACTCTAGAATTTGTTTAGAGTCATATTTTTTTGGCTTTTGGGGAAAAGTTTCTGGGAATTCCTGCCTTCATGGCACCAATCTTGGGGATCATGTGAACTTCCAATTTTAGAAATACGTTAATAAACCCTCAGGATTCCCTTAGAACTCTAAGGTGAGATGTAACTGTCTTCATTCTGTACCTGTTGTCCAGGGAAGTTTGGATAAAGAACAGCAGAGATATGGATATATAACAATTATCATAATTAATTATTTCTCACAAGAAGAGGAGCCAGCTAGAAAACAGCCTCTAGCTGTGGACTCCAATTTCCTTGCAAGGGCAGCACACAGTGGGCTGGTTTTTCATGTAATGATTTTATATTCGACTTTAAAGGTCATGAGTCCTTCACTTACATTGAGTTTTAGATAAAGAACCAGCTGGTAACAATAGAAGATTACCTTATAATTCACAGGGAAGATAATGGTATAGCCAGAACAATGAAGTAAGAATTAAATGACATAAGAAGGAGTGAGGAATGAAGGGTAAGGAGGTAGAAAACTTAGTACTATGCTAATCCAGCAAGAACCTGCAGGTGGTGGTGGTAGTGTGGGGGGCAGATAGAGTTATAATGCACAATCTCTGAATATACTAACTGAGGCATATTTACACCCTGAAGGGGTACAATAACTAGTCAAACATTCCTTTACTGGTTCAAAAGGTGTGACTTCCTGAGTACATAGATCCAGAGCTTGTATGCCACATATAAATGTGTAGCATTTCATAAAATCAGCTACAGTTTTATTGAGATGCATCCTCAAGAACTAGGTCATTGTATATAAAGTTTACAGCTGATAAAACACAACAATTTGGGGTGTAAGGTAAATAATATTATCTCTTATATACAGATTCAGAGAAGTTAATTACTTTTCTTATGTCACATAACTAGTAGTACATGAACTCAAATCTTACTCCAGATCCAGTTTTCTTTCCACTGAGTATGTCAAGTTGCCTTTCAGTTTGGCAGGGAAGGGGAGATTGCAACAGTGCAACAAAAGGAAATCAGGGACTAGTCAGCTATTAGATCTTTAGCCTTTTTAAGTACATCAAAATCCAGAACTTTAACAATAGCTCTGGGGATAGCTAAGTGGGGCAGTGACTAGAGCACTGGCCCTAGAATTAGGAGGACCTGAGTTTAAATCTGAACTCAGACACTTAGTATTTATTTACTTGTGTGCCCTTGGGTAAGTCATATTGCTTTGCAAAAAAAAAAAAGAATACCTTTGCAGGGTTATCAGAAGATGGCCATGTCAGCCAAGCTCTGTCAATCTCTTTATCAATCACCAAGTTACATCTTGGATCCTATGTGTTCCTCTTCTTAGCAGACTTCTGCTTACTTCTGCTTCTTGCATGGTTTGGTGAATCTAAGGCTACCCTCCCCCTGCTCATAGCTTGAATTTTCCTGCTATTGATATCTAGTCATCATCTTTCAATCAAGTCATGTTCACTTTTATCCTGACCATTTTGCTCATAGAGTTCTCATCCTTTGAAAGTCTGTCCATGCTTTTCCTTATCTATTCAATCCCTGCCTGGAATTGCAGCAACCTGATCTCTTCCCCAGGTAACCAAATTTTTGCCCTTCTGTACCCTCACTATTTATTATCTGTGTCATTAATTTTAGATTCCAATCTGTATTTTCACTGTAATTTAATTACTTAATTGCTGATGCCCCTGACTGGAGGCTCCCTGAGGACAGAATTATAGTATATATTTCTTTATATTACACACAGCAACTCAAATGATCTTCTGAGGTCTTTTATGCCAGTTCTGTAGCTATGTATGTTTTCATCTTTGCCTACACTTTCCTGTTTTCATATCTATCAACAAACCTACAGCTAGATAAATTGGATTAATAAAATATGGTCCTTAGGCTTTTAAGAAATGTAATGACCAAAAGGGAAGAAAGGACATGTTTTAAATTAAGTGATAAACAACTCAAATTTGATACATATATGGGAAAGGTTCAAACAAAAATACTATAACAGATTTGAGGAGGGAGAGAACACTTTCAGGAGGGAGAGACCTTCCCATCTCTCTGATTTTCCTCAATGTAACAAAACATTTAGAATTTCTTCCTGTTGTGGCAAAATTTAATGCTCTTCATGCTGTTTTATCTTTTCCCTTTGTCAATTTCCAAGAAAATAAATTTCCACAAAAATCTTAAAATCTGCACTGAACACATCATTGGTCTCTAGTTTTTTTTTTGTTTGTTTGATTTTTCTTTTAGCATTCCTCCATCATTTCTAAATATCACACATCTCAGAATCTTTGTGCTGTTTCTTCATGGTTGCCAATAGTTTGCCTGAGTAAACCTCAAAAACCTTATTAAAAATACTCAGCAGTGAAACCATCAGAATCTGGAACAGCCCTCTCTTCAAATGCTTGATCATTTTTGCCACTCATGGGACAGTGATTATGGCTTTCAACATCATTTCTTTATCCCTAGATGGAAAATCTGGCACTCGAGAATATTCCATCACTCTGCCTCTCCATTCATTGTGAACCTTTTTTGACCCTTGAAAAAACTCCCAGGAGAAAAGTTTCTCTATTATGTGTATGTTGTCTTTAGGTCCAATTGCAAGCTGTCCATTTAATCCTTCAAAAATGCCACCATCCATTTATCCTTTCTCCTCCTCAAACATTCCAAGGTATCTTTTGGCCTACTCCTGTCTACCCAACTGCCAGTTGGAAGAAAGGATGAAGAGACCCTGACATAGACCAAAAACCTTATGTGAAAGTGGAATTGTGTTCTTATGAGAGTGAATAGAGGAGGGATCAGGGTGAGGAAATATTAGAATCTGAATAGTATCATTACCACATATTATTCAGTGGAGAAAGGAGAAAGACATTACAACCAAATGAAGAATATCAACCATTCTCCTACTCTAAGACTTGTTTATATGTAGAATATATATAAGTAGATATGGACTAAACATCTTTGTTTGGATTTGCAGTGCTGACCTCAGTGTTTGGCACATATTTAAGTACTTAAGAAAAAAAAGTTGATTTGACTTTTTTTAACCATCAACAGCTTGTTTAAATTGGTCAGATTTGAGTTCTTCACATTTTTTAACTGTTTAAATTTAATAAGTATATTTTGCCTTTTTCTTACATCTCCCAATGTATCGTTCTTCCTTTTCCCTACCACAGAATAGATAGTAAAGCATAAAAAAAAGGTGATGGAAAAACAGTTGTGCAAAACTAATCAACACATTGGAAAAGCCTCACTTTATTAGCAGTGTTAAATAGCCATAATCCCCAGCAGTTGCAAAGAAGGTGCCTTGTTCTATCTCTTCTTTGAAGCCAATCTTCATTATAATTTCATATCACTCAGTTTTATTTGTCTTACTGTTGTTCATTCTGTTTACCCTGATATGGTTATTGTGTTTATTGTTTTCCTGGTTCTTCCAGTTCCCCTTTATATCAGCGTATATGTGACTTTCTATATTTCCCTATATTCATTTTTACCTTTATAGTATAGTGATATAGAATTACATTCAGATATCATTGCTTGTTTTTTTCTCATTTCCTAATCAATGAGCATATACTTTGTTTGCAATTCTTCACTTTACAAAAACTTCTACTATAAGTATATTGAAGTATATGAGGTGTTTTCTGACTTCCTTAGAGTATATGAGTAGTCAGATTTCTAGGTTAATGATATGTATATTTTAGTCAATTTCTTAGCATAATTCTAAATTAATTCAGAGTGGACCAATACTAAGCTCTGACAGCAGTGCATTAATGTGTCTGTCTTTCCTCAGTGCCTCTAAAATTGATTTTTTCCAAGTATTGTAAACATGACCAATCTGCTGGGTATGAGATAAAACTTTAACATTTCTTTGAATTGCATTTCTCCTCTTAAAAGTGATTTGGAACATTCTCTCACATGATTGCTAATATTTTGCAGTTGTTCTACTAGGAAGTATTATATATATATAATATACATATTTTATATATATATATATATATGTATGAATACATGTCTCTATCTATCTATTTGTCTCAGATATTAGATCATTATTATAAATTTGATATGCTTTGGCCCTTATAATTTGTCTTCCTCTGATCCTAGGTACATTAATGATTTTGTGCCAAACCTCTTTTCAGAACTTCCATGAAATCAAAATGATCTATTTTAGATTTAAAATTTTTCTCTATCTCTTGTTTGGTTAAGAATAATCTCCTAGTTATGACTGTGAAAGGTTCATGATCTGGTATTCTTCTAGTTTATTTTAGAACACAATCTTTAATATCTAGGTCACATATCCATTTTGATTTTATTGTGATGTGTGGCATAAAATATTGGTCTAAATTCAATTTTTGTCAATCTGATTTCCAGTTTTCCCAGCAATTGTCATGCAGGAAATCCTTCCTGGGAAATGTATATTTTAGTTTATTATATTCTGAGTTATTTAGTTTGATTATTTCTGATTCCTCCTTAGCTAGTATCCTATAAGGATCAACATTCCCTCTTCAAGCCAGTACCAAATAGTTTTGCATATAATTACTTCATAATGTTTTAAGATCTGGAAGTACTATTCTCCTTCATTTGATATTCCATACTTTTCCCTCCAAATAATATAAAAATTATTTTCCTAGTTCTATAAATTATCCATTAATAATTTTTTTAAAATATAGAATGAAATTCACAAATTAATTTTGGTAATATTGCCATTCTTTATAGTTTTTGCTATAGTCAAGCTATGAGTAAAAATTTATCTCTGGTTATCTGTTTTTATTTTTTTAAGTTTGTAATTGTATCTATAATAGTATTTTATAACCTACAAAGAGTTCTTTCTCTCTATCTTTCCATATGTATGTATGTATGTATGAGTGTATTACACATACACACATGTATACATATATATATATATATATATTCTGATTTTAGACTCACAATAATCCTGTGAGGTAGTATTATTATTCACATTTTAAAAGTGATTAGAAACTGATGCAGGAGAGGGGTTAAAGTATTTACCCAGAGTCATATAACTCTTAAAAGTCTCAGGCAGGATTCAGAATCAGATCTTCCTAACTCAAAGTCTAGAGTTCTATCTACTTTGTCACATCTTATTGAATATGTTTTGAAAATTTGATTCTCAGGTATTTATCAGATCCTAGCTAAATGTAATATTGTAGGTTATGTGTAACCATTCATCATATGAGAACCAGTTTGACTGAGTTCATAGAGATATATCACCCAAAAGGTAATCATCAGATGGTGCTTAAAAAAATAAGCAAACTATGGGACATTATGGGAACCACCTAGTAAAATACAAAGGGAAGTGATGAGCACTGGTATGTCTTCTGAGCATATTCGATGAAGTCATAGACTCTAAAGGAACTGAAGTAAGGGTGAATGTCTCTAGCCTATTGTGAATGAATAGATGCCTCTTCCATCTTCCACTTACGAATGCAGCAGCAATCAACCCACAATATTTTTCCCTTTTTTTTTTTGTCTGCTTCACATTATGTGCAGGTATATTTAGTGTTAATAAAAAGATTGTTGTGGCAGCAGCCTTGAACTAATTTGGTGCAGCAGGAGTAGAGAGAAGGATTTTTTTCCCCTAGTGTTTCACTTTTTAACCTGTAGACACTAGTGGTTACCATTAAGAAAGTCTCCTGTCCTGCTCGGAACTTCTCTGAGGGTGATTGTATTTTCATTTTTATTAACACAGAATGGCACAGTAGATAGAGAGAGGTGCTTAGAGCAAGGAAAACCTGTTTTCAAGTAACAGTTGTCTTTCAGTCTTGAAGAAAACCATAGGAAAATGATGATATAATTTGCACATGAGACTGATTAAAATAAGGAGTCATTGTGTGCAAAGACACCATTCTTATTAACCTAGGTGACCTCTATGGCCTGATATAGTAAGACTGGGACAATTGGTGATCAATGAGAGACCTTGACCTTTTAGAGTCTGGTTTTGCCCCGTATCACTGAGGCTCCTGGCACTATATCATCAAGCAAACTTTCAGCAATAATGTAAGGCTAATTATCTATTGATGGTATTATTTTGTGTCAACAAACTTTCAACAATAAAGTTAAGACCTTAGCTAGGTTTCAGGTAGTTCTGATGCATTCTGACTTTGTAGCCCTGAGAAAATCACTTCTCTGGACTCCAAGGAGTGTTCTTATCAGAGAATGCTCTTGTTTCAGATGTTTATAATTTCATTTGGTAGAGTGAGTTTCTTTATCTGAGAGTTCCCTACACTAATAAATTTGTAAGTCCAATACCCATCCCTAACTCTATCCCTGCTCCTTTGTTGACACATAGGGCTGCTCTTATAGATTTCCTAGTTGCTGACTATTTGCTTGTCTTTTTGACAACTAAACCTGCATTACACTTCTCACTTGTCTTGATCTTCTATTGGATGTTGGAACCTATCACTGTCAGCTTTCTCTCTCTCTCTCTCTCTCTCTCTCTCTCTCTCTCTCTCTCTCTCTCTCTCTCTCTCTCTCTCTCTCTCTCTCTCTCTCCTGTTTTTCTTTGATTTCCTGCCTTCTGACACCTCTGATACCCTGACTTCTGATTTTTTTACTCAGGTATCCACGTCATTCTTGCTGTCTTAGCTAATAAAGACATAAAGGATAGGCATAGAAATTAGGAACTGAAAACATAACAAGAAAATGCTCAAAATGTTAGTTCCTCTTACCATTTCTCTAGTCAGACCCTTGGAATCTCATACTTCTACCAGCTGCCTAGTAGTTTGTTCAAGTCTCTAATCTACCTTGTTCACTACTGCCAGTTTTTAAAAACTTAATCCTTTACCATATCACTCACAAACTATTAGCTACCATATATAATTCAATATCAACCACCACTACCTGACCTCATTTGGACTATAATCATTACTTTTCTCAACAAAGTCTGTCTTAAATCTAGTCTGATCAGCTTTGTTATTTACTCTGGTTCATTCTTTGTGCTGTACAATTATTTTATTCATGTCTGACTTGTAACCCCACTTGGGGTTTTCTTGGCAAAGAATACTGGAGTTGTTTGCCATTTCTTCTACATCTCATTTCAGTGAGAAAATTGTGGCAAACATGGTTAAGTGACTTCCCTTTCACACTGCTGATAAATGTCTGAAGTTGGATTTGAACTCATGAATATTAGTCCTTCTTACTTGCGGGGCTAGCACTCTATACTGTACCACCTAGTTGTCTGATTCATTTTTACACCTGTGCTTTGTGCTTTAACTCAATTTTCTTTCCTCATTTATCTGTATGTTCACTCATACCTCTCCACCAAAATAAAGTTAGGCTAAAACTAAATTTCATGGGTTTCTTGATTCAAAAGATTTTCGTTAATTTAATTATTCCATCTTTTAAATATTTTGCAGACACATTTGCTTATGGATTTTCTTAAAACTATTCTTTAATTGTCTCAAGTATATCAGTTATACCCAATTAAACTGCAAAACTTCTTAGGGTCAAGACCCTGTGTTCATTGTGGACTACACTAAGATTTGGACACACAAGTCCTCAAAAATAGTTGAAGAATATATGATTTGATTGATTCACCAACAATGACCTCTGAGGCCAAATATAGTTCCACTTCACTACTTGTAAAAGAGAAAGTCTCTTTCTCTGAAAGTAAGAAAAACCAATAATAATGAATTATTTTCATTTTTTTCCTCCAGGTCAGATGTTCTTATAACTTTTATTTTCACTGTGGTATCCACAATTGTATTCTTGGTGTCATATCTGTACTACCATAACAGTTGCATGATAGACAGACAAAAGGAGGCCTAGGTGTGGTAGTTATGGATTAATGGAAAGAGTGATACATTTGGTGTTAGAAAACCTGGTTTTGAATCCTGGGTCTGTTATTAGTTACTTTTGAGACATTACTTTATCTTACTGAGTTTCTGTTTCCTCATCCATAAAATGAGGAGGCAAAATTATGCTTTAAATATTTTATCCTATGTTCCTAATACTTGTCTGCAGCAATTAATTTCATGTATCAGCATTATTTTTGTAGAAACTTATTCCCATCTAGATTACAAACTCCTTGAGAGTAGGAACTAAGCCTTCTCTGTAGTTAAAAATATCTCCCCATGAATAATATTTGTTATGTAGCTAATAATACTTCCCAATGTTTGCTTTTCTTATTTGTTGAAACTTATACATTAGACAGTTTATCTAGCCTTGAATTATGAATTATGAATTCTTTCTTGTAGTTCCAACAAACTTTTTACATAACCCCTAAGAAGCAAGTATATTCTTCCACTTCTCAGAGAACAAAGTTTACCTTTACATTAGAAAGTTTGGTTGTTTTTCTCATATAACTATTTCTAAGTGACTTTGATTAACTAGGAGTAAAAGATAATGAATGGACATTGGGTTCCAGAAAGGAAAGTCATTCTTTTTTTACATGAATCATTTGTTTTTCAATTATATACAATAGTAGTTTCTACCTATCATTTTTATAAGATTTTGAATTTTACAATTTTTCTTCCACCCTCCCTTCCCTCCCCCATCCCTCCACAGAAGACAGTCTGATAACCTTTACATTTTTTCTATGCTACACATTGATCAAAATTAAATGTGTTGAGAGAAAAATCATATTCTTGAGGAAAAAATAAAATATAAGAGATAGCAAAAATTATGTAGTACATAAGATTTAAAAAAAAATTGAAGGTAATAGTCTTTGATCTTTGTTTAAACACCACAGTTCTTTCTCTGGATATAGATTGTATTCGCTATCACGGAGACCTCAAAACTTTCCCTAAACATTTCATCAATGGAATGAACAAGCCCATCATGGCTGATCATCATCTCCATGTTGCTGCCAGGGTGTACAATGTTTTTCTAGATCTGCCCTTCTCACTCAGCACCAGTTCATGCAAATCAAGGAGTTATTCTTTTAAGAACCAAGAAAAACTGTTCTTCTGAGTCTCATAAGGTAAATGTTTTATCATGTAACTTTGGTGTAAAACTGCTTTATATGTGCAATACATGTTATATATGTGTTATATATATGTTTATATGTATGTATACATATATATATATATATATATAATGTTTGTCCTTCATTTTTGAAGAAATCATAATATTAGGGAGGTGATGCCATGACAAGCATGTGAAGTAGATTTGAGAGGGTGTTGTGTTAGGTCACCAGTCTCACTTTCTCCTCCAGACCCATCTGGGTGCAGTCACCAGATATGAATCAGGAAGACTGGAAATGGCCCCGGTTGTGAGGAAGTCAGGTTAAATGACTTACCCAAGGTCACACATTTAGTGTCAGGTGTCTGAGACTGAATTTGAACTCCTCTCCTCCTGACTTCAAGACCAGTGCTCTATTCTACTGCACCACATAGCTGCCATATATAAATATATCACTCTATATGCACATGTACATACACACATACATATGTATATATTTGCATGTATATTCATTTTGTTACACTGAATAAAGGGCCAGGTTCCTAGAGGAGGAGGAATTATCTAAGGAATATTAATGAATTTCTTTCCCTAAAGATATTTTACTAAAATGGAGAAATTCACTAGTATGACTTGGGCTGTCTTAGACATTAGACAGTTTATCTAGTCCTGAATTGTGAGTTATAATTTATTGCTTCTGTTCTGACTAAACTTTTTACATGACTTCTAAGAAGCAATTATATTCTTCTATTACTCAGGGAACAAAATTTACCTTTACTTTAGAAAGACTAGTTATTTTTGTCATATAACTACTTCTAAGTGACTTTGATTAATGAGAGGTAAGAAATAATGAATGGACATTGATTCCAGTTTGTCTGTTCACGAATATATGCATACACATGCGTACAACACATGCTTAAACACACATGCACACCAAATCCACACATATATGCACACATGTACACATATGTGTGTGTGTCTATATATTTCCCCACTGGGATAATGGAGGACAAATGTAGAAATAAAAGAAGACCCTAGTTCAAATTTCATATTTGCTTCTTATAATCTATTATACCCTTGTCTAAAGAATCATAGAATCAGAGAGAAGAGATCTCTGAAGTCCCCCTAGTCTAGTCCATAGCTAATTAGGAGTCCCTGCCTCAACATGCATGATAATCAGGAGTTGTTATCCAATGATTATAGTGAAAAGGACATTATCCCTGGAATTAGTGGTCCTGGCTTCAGATTCTGCCCTGGATGCCTCCTTTTCTGAATCACCTTGGTTAAGAAACAACCTTGCTCGTCCTCAATTTCTTCATCTGTCAAATGAGAAGATTGTATTACATAGGCTCTGAAAATTCTCCTCTAACTTTATATCTCTTATTCAGATTTTGCTTGAAGACCTATAATGAAAGGAATGAACCACCTCCTGCTGATGATCCACTTCACTCTAATACTTAGGCAGCAATATGAACTCTAAATTTGTCTCTCTTCACTTTCTACATAGACCACCAGGGTCACATAATACAAATTGAATCTATTCCTCCTGTGTCATCTCTTTAAATTTTTGAAAACAGTTGTTGATATCCTTTGTTCCTTCTCAGATCACCACATGTCATAATCTCAAGGAACTTCATTGTTCTAGCCACCATTCAATTTAGCAGCATCCTTTTGAAAATGTAGTAGACATTGAATTCATCATTCCGGACACCCTCCAACTTATCATTTTTGGTATATAGTTGATTTTATGAACCCAAGTTAATGACTCCAATTATTATTTGTTTTTGTTTTGCAAGGCCATGGGGTTAAGTGACTTGCCCAAGGTCACACAGCTAGGTAATTACTAAGTGTTTGAGGCTGGATTTGAAATTAGATCGTCCTGACTCCAAGGGCCAGTGCTCTATCCACTGCACCACCTATCTGCCCCCAATTATTTTTAATTAGAAGAGGTTTGAATTCTAATTCTTACTTTGACACTACTTGAATGAGTAATTTTCTCTTCTTTTGACATAGTTTCTTCACATGTAAAATGAAATTTGGATTAAACCTTTTCTAAAGTCTTTTATAACTATGATTTCCTGTTATTTTATGATGTTCTGCAATTCCTTTTGGTGCTTAATTAGCAACAGGAACAACACCAGCTTCCCTTTTCATAATGGTATGTGAAATGAAGGAACTGAACTAGATAATTTCTGATATCTCCTCTAGAGCTACACTTTCCTGGTTTTCCCTGAGTGTAAAGGCTCTGAGTATGGATTTGGTTATAGATTTTCTTTAGGTTTTTGCAAGGCAAATGGGGTTAAGTGGCTTGCCCAAGGCCACACAGCTAGGTAATTATTAAGTGTCTGAGACTGGATTTGAACCCAGGTACTCCTGACTCCAGGGCTGGTGCTTTATCCACTGAGCCACCTAGCCACCCCAGTTATAGATTTTGTAACTGTTAACTGAGGACCAACCTAGTTGAGACCAATTTTGGCAACCCAATTTTGTCAACATTTTACCTACAATAAATATCTACTAAAACATGGAAGGACAACAGTCTGCTTTGGTGTAAGGAAGTGCACACAAAAGTGAATGAAGATATAACTTTTTCAGAACTGATGAAATCACATATAGAAAAAAGAACAAAGGAACTAAATTAAGGATAATGTTGCTTATTGGAATAATGCTTTTATTCTTTATTATAATATGTGAAATGAAGGAAAAGTTCTGTGGTGCATGTGTGCTTTTGGAGGAGCTAGAGAATTCTGGAATATTTACACATCCTTAGCTTAGCTAATGCTCAGCAGATAGAGGGTGAAAACTAAGAAAATTTAAAAAACAGCTCTCTCAGGAGCATTTTATATAGGCATACACATACATATGTGTGTATATATACACATAAAGATTTAATAACCATTTACTTGGGGACATTTCCAGATGGTCACCATGGACACCATTGTAGTTATATGAACTCTGCATGCTATGCCAATTTATATCTTCTTCAAGAACAATTTGGTCCTCCTATTAGAGGAATCATTCTTTGTTTATATGGCATGAAAGTTTCTTAAGTAAGATTGAATAAATAAGCCTTAAAGGAAACCAGAAAATAATTTTTTGGAGGCAATCAGGGTTAAATTAATTGTCCATGATCACATAGCTAGTGTTTGAGGCAAAATTTAAACTCAGGTCCTCCTGATACTAGGGCTGATATTATATCTACTCTGCCATCCGGTTGTCCCTCAAAAAATAAATTTCACAGCAATTTAAGGAAATTTATGTCAAGATTTGGCATGTGGAAAGAAAATAAGAAGATAGTATATGCCACATAAACCAGGGTCCTTTTAATGGAGGGAGATTTCAGACATGTTGTAGACCACCTCTGTACAACATCAGGAGGACTTATTGGAATTTGCAGAGAGGTTATAACTGTTCCAAGACACTTGTGGGAGTTGTCAACTCCTGATGGAGGGGCAGATGTGCAGAAATGTGATCTATGAAGCACTCACTAGGCTAGGTGCTAGGATACAAAGACAAAGGCATAATATCTTCTACCCTCAAGGAATTTATATTCTACTAAGGAAATAGATGAGATACAAAAATAAGGTAAATACAAAATATATGTGAGATGATGCAAAGTAATTTCTTTTTTTTTTTTTGCAAGGCAATGGGGTAAAGTGGCTTGCCCAAGGCCACACAGCTAGGTAATTATTAAGTGTCTGAGGCTGAATTTGAACTCAGATACTCCTGACTCCAGGGCCAATACTCTATCCACTGTACCACCTAGCCACCCTGCAAAGTAATTTCAAGAACGAAAGAGTGCCAATAACTAGTACTCCATGAAAGGCATATATAGGAAGTGCCTTCATGAGCAGTGCTTTGAAGAAAATTAGGGATTTCTTTAGGTGGAGGTAAAGAGTGAGTGAATATCAAGTCATATTTTATCTTCCTGTAGTGTTTATTGAAAATGTTTATGGAAAACACATCCAAGAGTCATCAAATCTACCAACCTACCAATAGCTTACCCCCCTTTTTTTGCTGATTTGAGTTGGAATAAGAGATAGAAATCAAAAGAAACAAAATAATCAAGAAGTACTTTTAAGTTTTCTGTAGGAAAATGAAAGCTATAATGACCCAGGTATTGTTTTCATCTCTCCTTCCTGTTGATGTCTGTGGCTTTGGAAGGGACTAAAGTGTCTGGGAAATAATCAGTTCATTGCATAGGTGGTGTTAACAAGAAAGATTTAGTTTTCTGCACTATAATATGTTTTCATAGGTCAGTTGACTTATGACAAGAGCTCATCTCAGAAAGAAGAAGAAGAATCTCTTTGTCTCTTTGGAAGAAGACTCATTTACTTGCCATTGAGGAAAGATCTCCAGAGTACATTCAAGACCTTTCTGCTCTATAATTCATTAACTGTGCAACCTTGAGAAATTCATTTATGCCCTATTTGGTCCAGTGATTTCATTTGTAAAATGACTAGTTGGTATCTAGGTTTTTTTTCCCTCATTCTAAAAGTCTGTGCCTGAAGGCTTTGAACTGAATTTTGAAGCTGAAAAGTTCAGACATGGATCCAAAACCATACACTATGGAAGATTTCTATGAAAGAAGAAAAAAAAGCAATATAAAGGAAATGGTGATCAGAAATTTTCAGATATGTTCAGTAATAAACAGCACTTGCTGTCCTGGTTATATAATAACAATAATAAACTAAGTTCTATGTAGAATTTTGTGGCTTTCAGTGTTGTGTGTGTGTGTATAATTAATTTAATTTAATAGATATATTTAATTTTCTTTTACCTATACCATAACCTCATATGATCAGTGCTATTATTTTTATTTTACAGATGAAGAAACTTATGCTGAGAGAGGATTAAGTGACTTGCAAAGTCATAACCTTGTTATCTATATCAGAATTTGACCTCCTTGACTCTGATGATCAATTCATTGAAAAGATAACATAATCGATGGGGTAAAAACCTAGTTTAAAATAAAAATTTATTTCCAAAACATTCTGAAGGAATATGATTGAAAAATCTGAGCAGTATTACTTTGTAACACAACAAAAACAGAGAAGATACTAAGGATGTGGGCAAAACTGAGGAGACCAGTTAAGCTAAATTAAGAGAATTCTCTGCTTCAAATATTTATGACTATATTTCTTTGTGAAAAGCTTTCTTATAGAATTATGGTGAGGTGAAGACAAAAGTGGAACATTCCTTGATTCCTTGATCCAAACACTATAACAAAGAAAAGTGAAAGATAGTCCTTTCTCTCAAGGAGCTCTTAGTGGAATGGGGGGAGATAATGTGCAAACAACTATATTTAAACAAGATATGGAGATGGAGAAAGATAAATTATAGGCATATAGTTATCCATATGATAATTTGGAGAAAATCAACAAAGGAAAGGCATTAAAGAGAAGTCAAGGATTTTGTCATAGAAAGTAGAATTTTAGATGGGTCTTGAAAAGAATGAATGATTCTAAGTGTATCTGAGTATCTGCATAGTAATATATTCTGAGAGAGAGAGAGACAGAGACAGAGACGGAGAGACAGAGACAGAGAAAGGTAATTTGTGTAAATGTACAGAGGATGAAGATGGAATGCTGAAATCAAGAAATGACTAATAATCATGTTTTACTAAAACATATAGTGTGTGAAGAGATTGCAATATGAAAAAAGGTTGAAAATGTTGGTTAAGTTCCAGGTTTCAGAGAACCAAAAGTGCCAGACCTTGGAGTTTCTATTAATCCTAGAATTAATAGTGAGTTCCTGAAATCTTTTGAGAAGTGAAGGAAAATGTTCCAGTCTGTGCCCTAAAAATATTTTATTGTTGGTGATGGAATTAAGAAGGAAGACCCTAGATTCAGGAGGTTTAGTTAGGAAGCTGTTACAATTGTCTGGATGTGATGTGATGAGGGTCACAACTACGATGGCAGCCATATGAAGGGAGAGAAGGTAATGATGCAAGAAATGTTATGGAGGTAGAATTGACAACATTTGACAATTGATGGGATAGGGCGAGTGAGAGAGAGGGAAGATTCAGGGATGACTGAAATTGGGAAAGATATTAGGATTGGATATATGTGCTTGGGACTCATCTGCATAAATATTATAATTTAACTCATGGTAATTTATAAGATCATCAAGGGGATGTGTAAAAAGTGAGGAGAAAAGAAGATTAAATATGGAGCTTTGCCAAAGATTAAAGGACCATATATATTGAGACCTTAGAAAGAAGGGACCTTAGAAATCATCTAACTCTCTCATTTTACAAATGATGAAACTATCACCCAGGGTGTGCCCATTATCAAGAGATGATAAACCTGTAAAAGAGACTGAAAAAAAAATACTCATGAAGGTAGGTCGACATTAGACTGAAGATATTTGTCTATATTTTTCTAATTATCTATTTTCATCATCAGTGACAGTGGAATGACCACATTTACATTCTAAAGCATTAAAACACAATGTGCTATACGAGGAAGAGAGTATAACTTAAGATGATGAAATCAGGGAGAGCAGCAGCTGGATCCTATCAAATCCATATTGAAAAGACCCAGACTAGAAGTCACAATTTTGTGTATATTTTTTTAGGCAATGAGGTTAAGTGACTTGCCCTAGAGTCAGCTAGGCAATTATTAAGGGTCTGAGACTGGAATTGAACTCAGGTCCACCTGACTCCAGGGCCAGTGCTCTATCCATTGCACCACCTAGCCTCCCCTAGAAGTCACAATTTTTAAGACACACATTGACTTTCAAAATATCTCAGGTGATGATTCCTCAAGAAAGGAAAAGCTTGAAGATGGTATTATTATCAAATTGATTGAGTTATAATATTTTATATAACCTCATCATTGAGGTCAATGGCTGCTCAAAATTGATTAGCCTAATAAGGGATATAAGGGTGGGGGAACATAAATAGATGATTAATAATAACTGATATTTATAAGGCACTTTAAATTTTTTCAAGCATTTTGCACATATTATCTTATTTGAATCTCACAACAAATCTATAAGAATATATATGCTATAAGAATAATCACCCCGATTTTATGGACAAAGAAATTGAAGTACTGTAAGGTTAAATTATTTTTCCTGGAAGTCAGAATGAAAAAGTCTAAGAGGCAAGGTTCAAACATTAGTTTTCTCAAGTCCAAGTCTAGTAGTCTACCAAATAGTCATCCTTTTTCTCATGTACATTGTTCAAATTATAGCAGGCAATTGTTTGGGAATGTCATTGAATTTCTCATGAGTATATATATTTCACAGATGGAAGATAATAATAAAAACAACAATTAATAATACTAAGATCAAAAATAATCTGGTCCCATTTGAATATAGAAGAAAGATAAATTGGATTGCTTCTGGGAAATTGTGCAGCTTTGTCAATGGCACTAGCTATTCTTACTATATAAGTCTTCCTCTAAAACCAGGATTGTCCCATAAATTAGTACATGAGTTTTAAGAATAATATACCATCTTACAATTTCAGAAGAATAAAATAATAATAAGCAAAGGAAAGATATGAGATACAATTAAGTTGACAGAGTCATCATGGTGTAGTGGAAAGAGATCACATAGTGAGAAAGATTTGCATTAGAATTCTCACTCTGGTACCAGGTAGTTAAGTCTTCATGGGCAAGTCTCATACTCTGTCTAAAACACAGATTTCTCTTAAATTAAATAGAGAAGTTAACAACTATAATACATTCTTTAAGTACACAAGGTTTGTGAAGTTCAAAGTTTGTATATAATATGATACATATATTACTTAGAGTATTAAGTAGGCTGCAGTATGTTACAGAGATAGATATATTGAGAAGTGGTATAAAAGACATTATAAATATGTCTGACCCTAAATGGATGTGAGTTGATCATGTAATGTGAACAAGAACTACAATAGAAAGAGCTTGAAAAAGATCCTGCAATCCTAGTAATCATGACATTGTTTTATAAACCATCAACTTAATCATCTTTCCTAGGATTTTCCTGGTGGTTGTCCATGGTCAATATTCTGTGAATATCAGGATCACTATATCTCAAATTAGGGGTGCACCACAGCTAACAATGCTACCCAGAGAGCAAAAGAACATTTTCAGACCAGAGAAATGTTGTATGAGTACTGTGGCATAAGGAACTGAAGAAAGTTATAGAAACTCCTTCTTAAGGGGTCCCTCATTCCTTTGAGTTCATGTAGGCAAGATGCATCCTGAATGCAGAAGAATGGATTTAACCAATTTGTCAGTAAGTAATAAAAGTTCAAATTCATATAGTACTTTACAATTTACAAAGTTATGTACTCAACACAACTCTGTTAGATAGTTTGTACAAATATTATCATCCCTATGTGGCAGATGAGGATAGAGATTCAATCTGAAGACTTACCTCTTAGTGAAATCCTTTCATCCCAAGGACTTATGAGAAATGAAACACTTCTTCATAGATTATAACTCCTTTCTTTCATTTTCTATCTAAAACTCATAGGTCTTTTTTCTAATATTTATTGAGTTGTGGAAGGACTGGTCATTAGTTCTTGTATCTAACTATTTTTGAGCACAGGAAAGAAACCAAAAGAAGAACTTCAAGGCAAATTACATGTTGATGATTTCTTTCTTCTAACTGTTGAAATCACAATTTATCATTATCATCATCATCATCATCATCATCATCATCATTATTATTGTACTCTTTTGTTCTGGAAGTGTGGCTTGATATTCTGATATTAAGAGGAGTGCTTGCCTTTTCTTTCAAACCCAGTGACTCTCCAGTTTTGAGAGAATCAGAGTTAAATACGTTAGTGAGTGAGTCTGTTTGTGTTTTTTTTTGTGTGTGTGTGTGTGTGTGTGTGTGTGTGTGTGTGTGTGTGTGTGTTAAAAGCAAAGTTATGGTTAGCAGAATGCAACCAGTTAGCCTCTAGTTACTGAGCCATTTCACACAAATAGGTGTCACACTAATCAATGGGATGTTCTAGAAGGGACATTTGCAGCCAGCTCAGAAGCATAAACAAAACTATTTTGGTAAAGATGGGGTGGAGAAGAGAGGATTTAGAGTGCTGAGGTGGGGGAAAATAGTAACAACAACTCATCAACACAGACTTTCTTGGCACAAAGACTGGAGTCCTAGCATCTTTGAGACTCCTAGCTTTGATTGTGGTAACACCTTATCTAATGATCCCATAATGAGAGGCAGAATGACATTTCCATCATACAATTCTGACCCATGAATGAATGTGTTAGCAACATGAAGGAAACTCGGAAAATCAAAACAGGAAGGCTTCCGTTATCAGGCCAACACACACCATTATTGCCTAGCTGTGAACTATTTATTGGCTATTTATTTACATTCCTATTCACATACAATCCTGGTGTAATTAATCACTGGTGCATTTGCTACCCCAGGTTACAAAGATATGTCTTGAAGCCTTTTCAAGCTTCTTCCAAGCTTCTCACCTTGGCATTTTTCCAAGCTGCTTCCCTAAGAACGGCAGAGCTGGTATTTAGAGCATATGGCGAAGATCTGTTTGTATGTTCATTAAATCAAGATACCAATGAAAGAAAAGTGGAAGGCTTTCTATCCTTTAAATGAAATTGTCAACATAGACATCTCTTGCCTTTGCTGAGCCCCAACCCAAAATGACTAGCAAGCAGTGCTGGGTTATGATGACAAATTAATTCAGATCAGACTTTGATCGCTGCGTGAAAAGTTCTCAGGCATCAATTTCCAGCAGTTTCATTTAGAAAATGAGAAGCCAGGTTAGAGCCTTCAGTTCAGAACAGAAGCCAGGCTGCCTTGTCCTAACTGGACTGTACAACCCTAGAATGATGGAGGGGGCATATTTCTTGGAGGCTCTTTCCCTATGTAAGAGAAAGAATTTTTTTCAGGTATGATCGGATCTACCCAATTAGGGGTCCACTTCAGTCTGGTTATACCCAGGACCCTTTTAGCCAGAGCTGATGCACAAACAATCCCCTAGCACTGAACTGCTTCATTCTTTACTTTCTCCTTCCATCCTCCCTGCCATGTAACGTGTCAAAAACAAATGAAAATGGAGAGGATCTGGCTGAAAATAGAATTGAATTCTATTAGTCAGCCTAATAGTGAAGGTGCATTTGGAAATACAGTGCAGTATATCTAATGTTTACCACTTGACTACTCATGCCCCAGGCTCAAAATGCATAATAATGCAAATTAAAACCCAGCAAATGGAAGAGCTGGAATCTCAAAGATAACCATACCTAATGCAGGGTATGACAGAACATCTGCTCTTTAATTAATCTTACGTAAAGAATGAAGCGCTGCATTAAGATGCACACTGTTTATGACAACTGTTTTTTTGTAGTTAACATGCTCCTGGCCTCCCCCATGTAATTGTTTCTGCTTTGTAACACACAGAAGGCTCTGCTAAACAACACCCATCACCTAGAAAGGAAAATGTAAGGAAGGAAGGAAGGGAGGGAAGAAGGGAGGAAGGGGAGATGAGTTCAGAATATAAAGCAGAAGAATTTCTGGGTTGCATGCACCATTCAGCCACTGAATGTGAGGTTGGACTGGAGATGAGAGTGGGTGGCATGGGGAGGGGGAGGAGACTTCATCAGACATTTATTTCTTAAACAATTGATGAGCATCCCATGCCTTCTGGCATGTTCTAATCTAGGAGTGGGCTGGGGTCTTTACAAATCCAAGAGGCAAGAATGGGGAGAGAAATAATCGGAAGTTCGTTTTTAAACATTTTTTCCCAAAGCCCCCAAATAAAGAATATTCTGTGCCAATGAAAAAATGAAGGTTTTTATACATTATCAAATATTTTCCAATGAATAGAACTGGTCTTAGACCAGTTTATAAATTTCAAAGTTTATATTGACTCATGAGTTACTTAGTATTCTTTGGTATTTGGCTCCATTCTTCACCAGGACAGATAATAATAAAATGGACACCAGAAGGTATAAATATCTTAATTTTCTCTGACATTAAATCTATTCCTGTTTAATATACATTCAACAGAAGCTATTTAAGATTGATAAAGTATGAAATTAATGCAGTGATTAGAAGAAAAAGAGCAAATGGAAATAAAAGGCAATGAGAAAGGAAGAAGGTTTTCCAGAAAACAACAGGACTTCTAAATGTAAGAGACTCAAAGACTTGTTTTTGAAGTTTGAAGATCCACTGTCAACTTGGCCATTACCCCTCCCCCCAAAATACCTTCCTAAGATTTGTTTGTAGAGATATATTCCTTTAGAGATTAAATATCTTACTGAAAATAATATAGTTCATGAAGAATCAAACTAAATACATCAAATCATCTAAGTCACAGTGAGCTTCCTCTCCCTGAAGATGTGTTCAAATGATAAAGATGATGAAGATGAAGATGATATTTGTCCTTTGTTCTCAAAGAAGACCATGAGATGTTTGATGACCATCAGTATTGAAGCTTGAACTGAGTAGAAGGTTAACCTAGAGCAGAGTTTCTCAAACTGGGATGTCAGAGCTAGTTGGTCTTATTAAAATATTTTGAAATTTTTATTTTAATATATTATCTTTTTGTAATATTATACATTCTATTTTTTGCATTTAAAACATTATTCTGAGAAGGGGTCTTTGAATTTCACCAGATTTTGCCTACAGGGTCAATGACACAAAAAAGATTTAGGACATCTGAACTAGGTTATGTGTAGACTTCTTCCATAACTAAGAATGTAAGATTCTATGATCCTAACCTAGATTTGAAAAATCAATCAATTAATTAATCATCAAACATTTATTAAATGCCTACTATGTGTTAAGCATTGTGAAAAGCTCTGAGAAAGCAAAGACAAAGATGAAAATTGTCCACCCTCAAAAGACCTTATATTCTATTGTGGGAGTCAACATGCCCACATATACTTATCCCCAATTACTTTGTGCTTGTATTAGATCTGTATTTGGAGTCATGAGATCCATGTTTCAATACTAGGAACAATTCCTCACTGTGTGACTACAACCCAGTTGGTCAATTAACCTTTCTGAGGCTCATTTGGCTTGTCTTTCTGTGATCATCTCAAAGATTTCTTCCAACTCTGAATTCTGGGAATAACTTTTTTTGAGATAGGAAAACAAACCAACTAGGCATGCTTTGTTAAAACATATACTGACCCAGGTAGAGAGTCTCAAAAAACAAAAGAAGGACATCTTGAAAACTTGCCAGACTGAATAGATTTTTTAAAAAAGAGTAAGTGAGTGAAAGGCTGGAGTCTTGAATAAAAATGATAGGTTATGCTTTAAGCTGAATAAAAATAAGCTATCTGCAGAAAATATGGAGCTGGTATGTGTGCTGTCTCTGGAAAGAATCATTTTTATTTGTCTATCTATGTATAAGGGAGGAAGATAGATAAATTGAAAGAAAAATGCCATCTCTGTAATGTTCACTCTGGCAAGGGGTTTGCAAACAATATAAAAATAGCTACTCTCCTGAAAAGATAGCTTTACTTAAAGTTTATCCAAAAGAAAAACAAAAATCAAAGCAAATATAGACAGTGTAGAAAATGGCAGCAAACTCTATTGCTTATAGATTATTACAATTATCTGGCCCATTTCCTCATTAGATTCAGTAATATGATATAAAGTTAAAGGAGGAGGAAAAAAAAACGCAAAGAAACCAAGAGAGATGGTCATTCTAAAATGTTTATTCCCTTTACTCTTTCCTCAAATTGCTGTCATTTCCTCTGAGTGGAACAAGCACTAGAGCCTTCCCATAAGCAGGGGCACAGAGTAGACTCCAAGGTTGGCCAGCATTTGAATTATCTCCGGACAGTTTGACGGCCTATAAATTTATATCCTTGAAGACACGGCAACAGGGTCTACATCTCCTATGGAATGGACTTGAAAGAATGCCAATAAGGGACCTCATTGCTCCCTTCTTAAAGTCCTGGCACATAGAATCACAGAAGAAAACAAAAGGCATTTTGTGAGAAGCAATCCAGAAAGAAATATTAACAATATAAACTTAGGTGGGGGGGGGGGGGGAGAAAGGGAAGAAGAAGAAAAAAGGCCTTTAAAATAGTTTTGTGCTTATTTTAATAGAACTTGCATAGTCCCCGAATGTTCTCTAATCTAAACCAAATGCTTGTTGCTCTGACATTGCTCTTTCTTTGTTCACCAGGCAATGCCTACTCGGCCTCTGTGGCCGAGAAATACAGGGACTGGTCGGCTTATCTTTCTAACAGGAACAAACATTGTTGTCCTCAAGGTTATGGCATGTGGTTGACTCAGGGAGCTTAGGAAAAACACCCATTGGCAGCTGGACCTTGTGCTTAAGTCACTCTGCATGCCTAATCAAAAACTGGAAGATTTTTTGATTCTGTTTGATCCTGAAATGTGTCAAGGAACCTGAATAGACAAGGGACATGCTCCCTTTTTTCTTCCCCTTTCTCTCTCCTCTCTCTCTTCTCTCTCTCTCTCTCTCTCTCTCTCTCTCTCTCTCTCTCTCTCTCTCTCTCTCTCTCTCTGTCTCTCTATGTCTCTCTGTCTCTGTCTCTGTCTCTCTGTCTCTGTCTCTCTCTCTCTCTTTCTCTCTCTCTCCCTCCCTCCCTCCCTCCCTCCATCCATCCCTCCTCCTTTCTTTCTCCTCCTCTCTTTTGGTTCCAAAAAAATTGTTCAGCTTTAACCTTGATTTGCTAATATTGTCTGACCTTGACTTTATGCAGGTTGGAAGGATTTCAGACTTGGTTTTATCAGGATTAGCTTTTTATCTGCACAGAAGTACCCAAGCAAGTAACTCATCTCATCTTCTTTCACCTTAGACTTTCTGCTTTCTCCTCTAATTTATAAAACAACGTAGAGAAAATAAACTAAATTATTGTGATGGGTGTGACGATATGACTTTTACTGCGGGGCAGAAGTGATGGAGCCATAATCCAGTGCTGGGCTCAGGATCAATGCCTTTGGGTGACACTCCACAGCATTATTAAAGAATTCAGCCCGCTCTGTTTCTAACACCATACATTTCTTTTCAAATGCTTATATATCTAACACAACCTGCACACAGAGAAGAGGAAAGAAGAGGAGGGCCATAGAAACCCAAATATACCGGATTTTCACCTTTTCAAGTCTTCTCTGGTTCTTGCAGCACAAATTGACTTTGTAAGATTGGCTCAGAAAATGAATACCCAGGACATCACTCTGTGTTACTTTCCTGTGAAATTACTTTTCTGAATGAAAATATTGAATTCCTTTGAAAGCAAGTAGTATAATATCTCTGGAAATGAAAATCCTGTGGAAATCACAAAGGAAAGAAGACAGAAGGATATGAAAGCTTTATATCTCTAAATGTTAGTCAGGCTAAGGTTTTTTTTTTCCTTGACAACAATCATAACTGTTCTTTCTGATGTTGATACCATGAGTGCTGGAATCTCCTAGATGCTTATATTACAGATTTATGTTTTATCTACAATAAACAGCCAATATCATTATCTTAATTTAGTGAAGCATTTGTATGCTCTTGAAGCATATGGAGTCAGGAGTTGAGTTGCTTAGCAAGTTTGACCTGTTGAATTTCCCCTTGTCTCAAGAGGAACATATTGACTTTTAGCCAGACTACCTGTCATCAGCCTTTCTAGGTTAAATTGACAGATAAATAGGGTGGCAACTTCCTAGGAGAAGTTTGTTGTGAAATCAAATCTTCTCCCTGGTCATCTTGTGCAGTTATTTTTTGTTTTTACTTTCTTCTTTTTTTTGTTTTGTTTTGTTTTGGGCTTTTTTGCAAGGCAATGGGGTTAAGTGACTTGCCCAAAGTTACACAAACAGGCAATTATTAAGTGTCTGAGGTTATATTTGAACTCAGGTCCTCCTGACTCCAGGGCCAGTGCTCTATTCACTGTATTACCTAGCTGCCCCCTATTTTGTTTACTTTCAATGAAAACAATAACTCAGGGAGATTGTATGAGCCACCACCTTTCCAGATGCATCAGAAGGATTTATCATCTTCCCAGTGAACAGGCTAAAAAAATAAAAGCTCTTTTTTTTAAAGTGTAACTGGGGAATGTAACACCAACCTCACTCTCTCACTCATCTAAGTCCATTAAAGCATCAGTCCTACCTTTTGTTTGAGGAACTTTCTGAAATCATCCAACCTTTGACACCAACCTTTTCTGTACCTGAGAGGGGAAGTGGAAACAGTAATGAACTTGGAGTCAGAAGACCAGAATTGAAGTGCTAGCCCTGTGGTTTGATGGCCAAAAGATATTGGGCAGTAGGGTACAATGCTTCATCTGTGCCAGGTCTTGGATCAAGTCTCACTTCTGACACATTACCTGTGTAACCTTTGCCAAATAACTTCCATGGATTCCATTCTCCTCTTCTGTAAATGGAAGGAATTAAACTAATGACCTCTAAGCCACCTTTAACTCAAAATCTTTTATCCAAATCACTTTACCTCTCTTAGTGTCAGTGGCCTCATCTATAAAATAATTGGTTTGAATAGGAACATTTCAAAGATCCCTACTCGATTTCAATCTATGTCTCTGGTAAGTGAGATAGATATTTAGATGGATGGATAGATACAAAGATATTTAGATATATGTACACACACGCACACACATGTGCATACATACATGAAATACAAATATACATTTACATGTAAATATGTGTGATATGTCACATATCACACGTGCATATACACATATGTGTATATATCCCAAAGTAACTAGATCTTATATTTTTATACTAAATTGACATTCAATATTCTGAATAAAATTATAAGCATTCAATAATAAAAATTAATCAAATATTAAAAATGTATCATCAGATTTATATGTAATGAAAATTATATACCTAAGAATAAGACATAGCATTATTTCCACTGGAAACACACTAGAAGTTGTTCTATTAAATTCAAGGGTAAAACCAAGATCTCTCTTTCTCACTATTCATAGAAATGATAGTATTAGTAATGACAAAAGAAATTAAAGATTTAACATAGGAAAAGAATAAACAATTTTTTCTTTTTGAAGATAATATAATAGTTTTTTCTCAGAAAAACTCACAAGAATAAGCAAAAAAATAAGATAATCATTGCATAAAAATGCAAAAGAAATTCACAAAATCATCAATATGTTTGCATATTATCAAGAACAAGGAGAGTCTAATTAAAATAAAAATGTCACTTATAATGACCAGGAAAATTCAGAAAATATCTGAGAATCAACATAGGATATACTGAAGTATTATACAAATAATGCAAAATATTCTTAAGACTAATAAATATAATTTAAGAGATATACATGCCAATCCAGATGTTGCACGTCTGGGCCAAACTAATAAAACAAAAGTCATGCTACTGAAATAAACTCATAGATTTTGTAATATGTCAATCAAATTACAAATAATTTATTTATAGAGGAAGTCAAAATAATAACAAAATGTATTTGGAAGAATAAATGTCAAGCATTTTAAAGGATGACATTTAAAAAAATAAGCATTGAGGGGGTCTAGCATTACTTGATTCCATTACTTGATACTCTAAAGCAGAAATCATCAGAACCATTTAGTTATTCTTTAGAAAATTATAAAGGAGTAGATCAGTGAAGCAGAATTTGTAAGTAAGACTTAGAATTACATGAACACAATAGACCAACATATTCAACTCAAGATTAGAAACTGCTAGAGAAAGAACTCCATATTTGACAAGAATTACTGGTGAAAATGGAAAGGAGAAAATAGCATATGAGATCAATATATTATGCCATAAAAGCTCTAAAATAGTTAAACAAATTAAAGTTCCAAATACATAAACAAATTAAATGCAAAATGTCACATCATTAAAATAATAGAAATTGAATTCTTGTTTATTATTACTGGAAAATATTTAGGCACTTTTTATTTATTAAATCTCTTATATGTTAGATACTGCAGTGAGGAGTCATTTTAAAGGAATTTAGAGGAAACATAGATAATTTCTTCCCTCTTTCCCTCATATAAAATTGTAAAATACTTCTATATGATCAAAATTGATGAAGCTATAAGAAGAGTTATTGATTCCCAAGTGATAGATTGGTTTGACATGGAGGTCAAACACCTCTGATAAATTCTGATATACATCCTGTACGGAATTGACCTAGCTCTATAGTACTGTAAATAGATCCTCAATAGATAAATGATTATGGCATAATTATTCAGAAGAAGATAAATTAAGTTTTGGTAGAGCTTTGAAATGATTTGTTGATTCCAAATCTAATACTCTTTCAATACATTATAAATTAATATTCACAGGAATATTATAGAAAGTGGAATTACTAGTTTTAAAAGTGAGGTCAGCCCTACCTTGTTATGGATGCTAAGAGGAGAATTAGGGAAAGATGAAGCTAGAATAGGAAATACTTTGAGCAGAATAAAGGAAGCCCCTAGTTACTTAAATCTATTTTATATTTGGCTAAGAAATGGGCTCTCTTGCTTCCAGAGAACTCACAGTATGACTTGAAGTATCTAAATCACTGAAAATGAATTCACATTAAAGAAAAGTTGCCTGAAGAAGTCACCTATAGCTTTTTACAAAGAAATGTCATAAAGAACCATAAGTCTGGGGTTAGATTTCTTTTTGAAAGATAATGAATCCTTGAGGAGGTATCCAAAGATTTGTTCACACTTATACAATTTGTTTCTCACAATAGCCCTTTAAAGTGGGTATGAAGTATCTAGTGATTTGCATTCTATATAAATGGAAAAATGAAGGCTTGAATAAGTAAGACAATTTGTTTAGTGTCACATGGATCATGAGTGTATCTGAATTAGAATTTGAACTCAACTTTTTGGAATACCTTTGATGTTAAGCATCACTTTCTTTCTTCATTGATTCTCAGTACAATAGGAAAATTAAAAAGAAGATATATGAAAAGAGGATTTGAATTGAAGATTCTTCTAAGACACTCAAAGTAATTCCTGAGATATATTCTATAATTTTTTCCTTGACAAATAACTGAGTATGAACTAAAAAGAAAAAGATTCAGTTCTTTAATAGTCACTAGTCCAATAAAGTTAGAATGAGATAAGGCTAATAATGAATGCTTAGAAAAACCAAAAGGGTTTTTGAAAAGATATTTATTGGGGCAGCTAGGTGGTGCAGTGGATAGAGCACCGGCCCTGGAATCAGGAGTACCTGAGTTCAAGTCTGGCCTCACTTACTAATTACCTAGCTGTGTGGCCTTGGGCAAGCCACTTAACCCCATTTGCCTTGCAAGAAACCCTAAAAAACAACCTAAAAAAATATTTATTCAAAGAAAAGGATCAAGAAAGAATAGGCTTATTGTTTAGTGGTAATGGCATGATGATAATGAATGGTTGAGAGAAGAAATATATTTTATTATACTACTGGTTTTTGACATAAAGAATGATTTTAGGATTGGAAATGTCAACAAAACTATCTAACGTGGAGTAAAGATCCAATATAAATGATGAGATTGTAAGGGAGAACTTCACTATCCTTGGTAAGTCAAGCCATCAGGTATGGGAAAATTATGTTCTATTGTACAAAGAAACCCAAACAAACTGGTACTAAGACTATTGAAGTCCTGTCATTTGAATATTTGAATCATTATAGAGAATGGGACAGGTATTACAGGAATAGAGAGGTACAAATATTGTACTTTTTAAGGGGAAAAAAGAGAGTTTACAAACCAAAGACTTGACCTTAACTTAAATTCCTGACAAAAATTTTAGAACAAATTATTATAAGGGTGATTTGTGATCATTCAGAAAGAGAAGTCATAATTCCTGAGTGCTTACATAGATTTATCAGAAGCAAATTAAGCAAAACAGTTTTTCTATCAATGACCTGGATAAAAGAAGAGATGATGTATTTATTAAATATGGAGAAGAGACAAAGTGGTGGTGGTTATCTCATCTATTTGATAGGATCTTACAAGATCTCAACAGGTTCTAATTTGTTAGGGCTAAATCTAATAAGATAATATTTATAATATTTGTATATTTAGTATGAATTAAATACAGAGTCTTAGGTTCATATGGGGAAATTGTAACTAAACAACTCTTCATGTAAAACTGTAAAAATAAATTGGCCCAAATACAACTATCTATATAAAATGTAATCCAATAATTTTTGTAGATTATTAGTTTGAAATAATTTAATTGCGCTAAAAGCATTGTCAATAAAAAACTAACTCCAGTTTAAGTAATAATAAAAGAATACCATGAGATACCAGAGAGAATAGTTCTGCAGAATTTTTTCCTGGTCTGATCACATATGGAGTAATTTTATCAATGACATGTTTTAGAAGAATATTGACAAATTAAGGGTTAACTAGAAGAGGGTAAGTAGGATAGTAGAATTCCTGAAGACCATGAAAAATAAGGACATATTTAAGGGACTTCATATGGAGAACTGAAGCTGTATAAGGGACTTTATAAATTTTTTGAGAGACTGTCTTGTGAATACCATTATGGAAATTTTAAAGATTCAACTTTAGCCTGAAGTAAAGAAAAAATTTCCAACAATTAAAGTTGTCTAAACGCTAATGATGAGTTCTGTCAGAAGCAGTAGGTTCACCTCTGAATTTTGCAAATTTTTAAAGGATATCTCTTTACAGATTGGTCTTGACTCTGTTCACTGATAAAACACATATAAAAAATGTTCCTAACCTCAGATTCTGTAAAGACACAAAATAATTTAATTCAAATGTTAATTATAGGAAATGTTGGACACAGAAAAATTGAATAAGATTCTCAAGTTTTGAGCCTAAATAACTGGTGACTTTTATATATATAGGGAAATTAAGAAGTTGAGTTGGCTTTAAAAAAAGATGAGCTCAGTTTTGGACTTGTTGATTTTGAGATGATGTCAGAACATCCCAGTGAGACTTTAATCTGCATTTGTAATACATTTAAAGTCAATGTGATATAGAAAAAAATACTAAGAGAGACTGAGTCATATCATTAATATCAGGTCAGCTTTAGCTTACAAAATGAGGATACCAGAATAAAAAGAAAAAATTTTGCTGAAGTTCCCCCCCCCAATTAAGAACTATTGCTATTTTGAGAATTCAGAATTATAAATAGAGCCTTAAAAAAATTTAGTGCTTCTGTTGTAATCATTCAGAGTTGTAGAATCAGGTATAAGTAATACTATTCCTTCAAAGATATCAAGGAATTTGAAAATTATATATAATGATTTGGTCATTTAAGAGAATCAAATGCAGGACTAATTTCCTGTAAAATGAACATATATTTCAAAGCATATTGGCAAAGTTTGCAATAAGGTGTTTTTTTGTTGTTTTATTGAACCCTAGGTATTTGGAAAATAATTAAAAATATTCACGATACCCAAAAGATGACCTACTTCACCCACTGTTTTCAAACTGAAGCCTATTGGCTGTTTTATTTGGTGTGTGACCTTCAGATAAACTGTGAAATGTCTCACTGCTATGCCAGGATTGAGAAGATGCAGAGAATACAGTAGATATAATCTCCCCAGGCTACCGGAAGGCATTTGACACAGTGCCTTGGGAAATTTTGCTTAAAAAATGAATTCAACTCATTTTGGGTGTGAGCGTGTGAGCAGATGAAGGATTATGAACTTGGAGGAAGGAGAAATAGCAGCATATCGACCCAGGAAGAGGACCTGCCAGGATTGATGTTGGCCCGTTTCCTTTCACAATTCGATTAATGACCTAGTAGGGGCTGAGGGGGGAAGGGGAGAGAAGAGATATTCATTACATTCACAGGTGAGCATATTGTAAAATGCTTGAGGGCTAGGCCCATGCTAAGTGATCTAAAAATCAGACAGGAAAAAAAAAATCAGCCTCAATAAAGACTGAAGAACTCGAAAGCATCAGTTGACATACAGATATTTAATAAAAAGAAAATATGATAGAAAGTTGATGTAACACTGCACTTTCCTGGATGAATTCTGACATATACTCTAAATTGCTCTTGTCCCCTAAACATCACTATGTGTAGTAAAAGCTTGTTATAACATAGCTGGCCTCTATGACAGTACTAGTCATGCCCCAGACTCAGTGTTTTAAAGGGAAAATTGCACTGGAGTTGCAATTTCTGTGAATTATGTTACTTATTCATCCTGCCTGTCTGATTTTCTACCATTCAGTAAGTCTATAGAGAGCCATAAGGGAGGAAATGGCCTTGGGGTGATAGAGTCCAGCAAATTGGATTGGAACCCTGAATGCTACAGAAAAGAAAGTGTTGGTGTGACCTTTGGGCCATATACCTAGAGGCATCACCTCACAAAGCTGGACTATGATTGCTCCTCTCTAATAAAATAAAATGATGAAAAAAGCCCTGAAGCCTTGAGAGAAGGAATGTTTGTATAGCAGAGAAAGATTCCTCACTGGAATGACATAAAACACTAGGAACACTGGACTACCAGAAAAGGAGTGGACAGTAGCAGTGATCCAAGCATGGAGTATGAGGGAACATATCCTGAGTGCATTCAATACATATGTTTTGTCTTAGAAGTTGCCTCCTCAAGGTTAATTTAAAGATCAGTTATCATGGCAAAACATAAGTTCAGTTATAACTTGTATCTGAAAAGACTTCCCCTTAATATAGAATACATTCTATATAGAATATATTCAATATATAATATATAATATATATATTATATATAAACAGTACAGTCTACCTGTGAAGCAATTGAATGATTTAAAAGATCCCTTTTTTAATTTTATCTTTAATCTAGAACCTTCTCTCATGGCAGATAAGGTCATATGAATTTGGCCCATATAAGTTAATCACTTCTCACTTAAAGCCATTATTTGAGTCCTTAACAGTTTTATTTCATATAAGTCCCCTTTGGAAATTCTTTATTTTAGTCAAACTAGCCTTGCTATTTGTGGTTGGGAATGTGCATCCCCTGACTCCATGCTTTTAAAGACTATGCCTAGAATGAACTCTATCCTGATTCATCTTTTCTAAAATTTCCAAATTCCTTTGAAGTACAGCTCAGATACAGCTTACTATACAAAACCTTCCCCCAGTACCCACTCTATTTGAACCTCCTTCAACGTATTTTGAACTTTCCAACTTGTGTGCATGTTGCATTTCCCCCAGGAGTATGTAAGCTCCTTAAAGATAAGTCTCATTTAATTTTATTATGGTATCTCTAGTTCCTTAATAAATAATTGTGGAAAGAAATAGTTATGGAAACAAGATGAATTTAAAAAGTGTGTTTGCCCCAGTTCATTATACTTTGTCTGGCTTCCCTCCCTAAAGCCAAAAGAATTACAAACCATTTGTCATAGTATTTCTTGGATTTATTCATTAAAAAAAACTTCACAAATAAGTCTTTGTAGGGATTTTCTCACTCTTGATAATACAAACACTTGTAACATTCAACCATTGAGAATATCTCAGCTAACATAAGTGGCATTTTCTTCAGCTCTCTACAAGAAGAAACTTTTGGCCAAACCACTGTTTCAAGCTCCACTAATATGTTCAAATACATTTTTAGCATTTCCGTAAAATAAATTTTGGGAATACTATTTACTGTGGCATTTAAAAAAAACATTTAAACTTTCTATTGAGTCAGGAAACGTGAAACGTCTAGTGGAAATGTTCAATTCCTTGAATATTCTTAATCAGAGTTCCTTCAGAAAAAAAGAAGCAATGTTCCTGGCATAATTAAAGTTTCAAAGTGTGATTCCTATCTCTCTTCCTATTTCTCTCACATTGTTTTGGAAATTAGGTGACAAAAGGTTTCTGAATGTCAGTGATGGAATGATAACTTGAAGATCCTTTTAAGCAAAGGCTCCCTTGTTTTATGCTGAAAGAAGCCCATTGGTTCCTAGAGACATGACCAGGCATCAAGGACTGACCATTAGGGAAGCAATTTTCAATTGCTTGAGTGTTGCCTGGGATAAAGGAATAACAGAGTTCTACTGGATGGGCATCTAATGAAGTGAAAAGAAGCCTGCTGCTATTTCTTTAACAACTTGTCTGGACTGTCATGAAATGGTTTGAGATCATCTTTCTTCCCAGTTCTGAAAAAAGTAGTGTCATATGCTTCCAATTGCTATTGATTGTCATAATGGCCAAGACATTCCATTTTAAAAAGTCACTGAATCAAATGTAACATGAAGGTACATTGGACAATGAGTGTGGAAGACAATACATTTTCTCCTCATCTTGCTATGAGTAGAGGGAGAAAGGCAGATACTGTACATACTTAAGTATTTAAAGAATCATGATATCTTATCCTCTTGTCCAATGATGCAAACTGTTCTATGACTTAGGTTATCACTGAGAGTTACTGTTATGCAAAAAAAATTAATCTTTCTCTGAGCAAAATTGTTGTCAACATCTCAAAACCTAGCTAGACTACTCTTGGATGTCAGGTATATAGATAATTTCAGGGAGATGTTCTGATATAAATTGGTTTTCTTTATCTGAATAGGCATTTGATAAATGAAGGGTGACTAATTGAATTATTGAATTCTGTTGAGGGAAGTGACCAATTCAGTGAATCTTATAGAGTTAGAAGGAAAAGTATCTTGTATAACTTTTATGGTAATTTACAGAGGTTACTCATATAGAGAGCAGTTTTGAAAGGCTCTAATGGATACTGTACATATTGTCTATTGAAATCAATATGAATATTGAATTATCTTTCAATCATTTTCTCAATATATTCAAAAAATTGCTCTGTTCCTCAACTTCCACATTTATAAATAAGGTATTTGGACTTGATTATCACTAAATATCACTCAGTTCTAAATCTTAAATTACTGTGTGTTTAAAGAAAAAAGAGAACAACATAAAGTAAGAAGCACCAATGGAATTGATTATACTATTTTATGCAAAAATAAAAAGAAACAAGAAAAAGACCTCAAAAAGAAGGTATTCTTTTTAGAGGAATTTGAGTATATTATGGAGGTGTGATGGAGTGGGGAGCAGCTCAGGACTCTTCCCAGGAATACGCATTGTAAATACTCTATAGTTTCCATGGCAACCCAGATAACTTTTAAATCAACTTCTTTAAGGGGACACATGGGGTTATATTCTAAGGATGGCTTGAGTAATTAGACTTGAAGTAGTGATGTTGTATGGTAGAGAAGGCTCTGGATTGGAAGACAATTTTTCTAGAGTTCTGATCCCAGGAAAGTCATTTGCTTTTCCTTTACTTTTTTTTTTACAAATGAATTAACCTCCTTAGGCCCAGGTTCCTTATAGGTTAGATAATCTCAAAGATATTTTATAGTTTTAAAATACTATATTCAATAAAATTGTGGAAATTCAGCCAGTCTCTAGAGGCTATTTCAGTTCTATATAATTTTGTCTGAATTGTATCATAGTTGTTGAACCTGAAAAATTTGTTACATATCAAGTTCAAATAAAAAAATAGGAATTTACTTTATTTTAATAGTTTCAAAGTATATCAATATATTCTTTATTCAATATAAGAATAATTAATTGAATATCTACTATAATTAATTCATTTACCCATAACTATTTATTGACCTTTATATGATCCAAGTATAATTATGCTTGGTATTTTGGTTATTGAAGAAGGAAATGGCAAACCATTCCAGTACATTTGCCAGGAATACCAATTGGGGTCATAAAAAGTTGGATACTACTAAACAATAACAGCAACAACAAAAATTTAGATGACTTCAAAGATGAATAAACTAATTCACTCCCTTAAACCTTGCAATCTAGTAGGTTAGATAAATCTTAGATGAAAAGGATTATAAGACATTATATACATGATAACTGTGTGATGCAAAAAAATGTTACAGTAGATAGCAGGTATTTACCTTTTGTCAGAGTGATCAGGAAAGTTTCATGGAAAAGTTGGGTTTTGAGTTTTGCTTTAAAATGTTGGCAGGGTTTGGAGGAGCACAGACCAGAGAAGGGACCTTTCTAGGTATGTCTACTGCAACAGAGTATAATATAAGAAACACCATGGAAGAATTCGTTTGTCTTCATTCTGTAGGCAATATGAAACCATTAAAGATTTATGTTTGCTTGACATGGTGTTTATGAGTTATAGAAAAATATGAACTTTCAGAAAGATTAATCTGGCGATGACATACAGGATAGATTTGAAAGGAAAGACAATGGAATCAAAGAGAGAGGAAAATATTGCGGTAATCCAAGTACAAGGTTACTTTATAGTTAAAAAAATCTCAATGTATTTCACTCAGAAAATGTTGCACTATTACTTGCAGAATTGAAGACTTGGTCTGTGGCTATGAAGAAGGAAATTTGTAAATAAGAATAACTGTGGTCTTGAGGATAAAGATATCAAAGAGAAAACCTCTTTGTACACTTCTCCCTAGGAGGATAGTGACTATCAATGAATCATTTTGCTTCTTGGAATCTCAAGAAGACTCAAGTGAAGAATCTATTTTTAATATTTCAAGGGAAAAACTGATTAAGTATGGACTTTTTTTTTCTCTTGGTGGTAATACCGAGACAGTTTAGGTTTGGTCTGGCTCACATATCACCCCTGAGTCCATAAAAGCATCATAAAAGTTCACCCTGAATTAATAAAAAGCAACATGCTTAAAGTCCTTAAGGTCATTATTGACTATGACTAGAAGACCATATATTCAAGTAGAAAAGAAATGTAAATGTCCAAAATATAGTTCACAATCCTGCCCCGCCCCCAGTCCCCAACTTGTCCCCTCTCCAAATTTTTCTCTTTCTGTGTAGATTTGTTCTTGATTGACTACGACTATTTGTAACATGCTCTCATACCTTATCTAAGCTTTAAATTGGGAAGTAGAATGGGGAGATGGAACTAAAAGGGAGCTTACTTATAGTAATGACAAAAAAAGATTTCCAATGTCTGTTGATAACAAGTCTAACTTCCTATTAGACTCAACTCAAAATCTGAGAGTTGTCTTTATTTTTTCCTTCTTAATCTAGTCATCTTTCCAGTTGCCAAGACCCTTCAAATATATCTGGATCTCTCTACTATGACTATATGTGGATGGAATTTTTTATAGCCTGTCAGTAGTGTCAAATTCAAATAGAAATGGGTCCCTGTGAGCAATCTTAGAAAACTACAAAAGAATATTATCTATTTTACATTCCACCTTAATTTTGTTAAACATTTCCCAATTACATTTTTATCAGATTCAGACAACACTCAGGAACTTTCAGCCATCCTTAGGGGTTTTATCAACTCTTCAGGTGACTTGGAAGCTGTATCAAGAAACTCAGGAACCAATCAGATCATGTAATAGCTTTGTTGTCTTTTAGGGGAAATTAATGTTTGTCATGGGTGACATCTATCATTGAGTAATATTAAGAAAAATTCATTAGATTAAGAAATTTGGAAAGATTATTTGTAATTGGAGAGCATAGTTTGTAACTCAGATTACAAAGCTCTGAGAAGTAAGAAGAGAGGAATTTGAGACAATGATAATAGATTTTGTTAGACATTTGACTGAGCAACGAGGAAGAAATATAGAAAGATGGCTTGAAAGATAATGGGCTCTAGTAAAATTTTTTTTAATGTGGTGGGGGTATGGGATAATGTAACCTGGCTTTAAAAAGCAAGAAAAGAACCTATAGATAGGTTGAGATTATAGATTAGAGAGAGAAAGAGAATGATTAGGAAAGTCATCTGGAGTGGGATACAAATGGGTCTGTGAATACATGTAGAGGAATTGGACTTGACAAAAAAAGGACTTACCTCTTCCTCAGAGACTAAAGGAGTAGAGAATATAGGATGAATTTGAGAGGTTTCGTGATGAATACAAAGGGAAGAAAGGTTATCAAATTATGGCCTCTATTTTCAATACCAGCAAAATTTAATGTAAATGCTTTCATTTGAGCTAGTAACTTTACTTTTGATTCTGCATTGACTTCATTTGTATAAAAGCTTTTAAGCTTATATAATCATAATTATTTATGCTGTCTTCTATGGCTAGCTCAATTATAAATTTTTGCTCAATTTGTAACATTAAAATAGATCTTTTCCTTTTCTAATTTTTTATTGTAAACCTTTTATGTTTGTATTTTGCAAACAGATTTCATAGCCTGCTACTTTACTGAAGCTGTTTTAAGTTATTTATTCATTGATTTTCTAAATAAACCATCATAACATCTAAAAATAGATTAGCATAATACTAGAATAGTTGCCAGTAGTAATAAAAAAACTCAAGAAACAAGAATAGGAAAAGTGAAATTATCTCTGTCAAACAGTAATGAGAAAGTGGATACCCTTACTTTATTCCTATTCATAATGAGAAAGGTTTCAGTGCTATTCACTTTGACTATTAGCTTTTAGATTAAGATACATTGGATCACATTAAAGTGCTTTTGATTCCTAAATTTCTCAGTAATTTAACATGCAAATAATCCAGTTTATCAAGGAAATTTTTGTTGATGTACTATATAATCAAACATTTTGTTAATATTAATTCTTTAGTGTGTTTGTATTTTCCTAATAGGAGCATATGTTAAAGCTGCAAGATTACTTATTCTAAGCGCCTAATATTATAGATGAAGAAACTGAATACTACGGAAGTAAAGTGACTTGCCCAAGGTCACACAAATATGAAATAGAATTTGAATTTGAATCCTGGTTCTAAGATTCCAGATCTATCACTTTTGGCTTTTATAAGGTTGAACCATCTTTGAGTTCTTTATTTAAAACCAATTTGGTCATGGTGAATCACCTTTTTAAAAATACTATCCTTCATTACATTTTACCTGTCATAATCTTAATTGGATTGTTTGCCTTGAATCTAACCCTTTTCCAATTCATACCACATATATCAATCATAATATCCTTAAAATACATTTACTCAAAGACCATCAAGCATTCCTCATTGCCAAATGGACAAAACAGACTCTTGATTTTGGTATTGAAAGTCCTCCACAATTTGATTCCAGTTTATCTTAAATCGCAGTGTTTCATTTCATACATTCTTCGTATTCTCTACCTTTGAACTAATCTATACAATTGCTTCTCAGTTTTTCCTGTCCTTTTCTACCTCGGTGCAGTCCTATAAGCTATCTCCTGTACTGGTATTGCAGTGTCTCTTCATCTTTTCTATAGGCTTTAGACCTGCTTGTTGCTGGGCAATCGTCAGTCATCTTGACGTTTGTCTAGCCACTAGACTCCTATGACTCTAGAGGAGTGAAGCTGATGACTTTGCCCAGTTCTATCTCACTTAAATCCAATTCACATCCAAGTCAAGACATCACCCTCATGATGTCATTAGTCCTCTCTGAGAATGAAGAATGGACAACAACAGGTTTGCTGCTACCTCTTCACCAAAAGTGTTATTTTCTCCTTCAAATTTTCCTAGAATACTTTTCTTGACTTTCTCTTTATTCAAAATGCATTTTTTCATGAAATATGTTTAGTTGTATATATAGTGAATATAATAGGAACTTATGAATTAATTTGAATTGTGAGAATTTTTATATTGATATTGTTATTTTAGTCTTTTTAATCCAAGAAAGAGGTTTCTTTAAAAGAATTCATTTCTTTTGTTTCCATCAGAGTTTTAAAATTGGAGTCCTGAAAAAATCCAGTTTCACTTTTTATTTTTGAAGGGAAAATTACAGATCCTGTCAATAAATGCTGCCAAATATAAGCCAATGAGTTTTGTTTTTATTCTTGTCAAAATTATAGATCTAATTACCAGAGGAAAAATTAGCCAATATCTAGAATAAGGAAGAACCATCTTTTTGAGTTCAAATATGACTGCAGACACACATTAGCTATGTGATATGGGTAAGTCACTTATCTTCTGTTTGTCTTAGTTTCCTCATCTGTAAGAAGGAATTGATGAATCATATCCTTATCTTTGCCAAAAAAAAAGCTCAAATGGGGTCATGAAGAGTCAGAAAAAAAATGACTGAGGAACAATTGAACAACATAAACTGGGAAAAACTTCCTAACAATTAGAGCTAATTTAAAAGGGCAAGGGATGTACTAAGCACATTGCAACTATTATCTAATTTGAGCCTCACAACAAACCCGTGAAGAAACAGGCAAATAAAAGTTAAATCACCTAACCCAAGGTTGAACTGCTAATAAGAATCTGAAGCCAGACTTGAACTTCCTGATTCCAGGCCCAAGGTTCTAACTACTAAGTCATTCAGATGCCTTGCAAAAGTGAAATACATTGCCATTAATGGTAGTGGGTTTTCTACTGTCTTTCAATTTACTGGAGATCTTCAAATAAAGGCCAAATGCTTATTGTGCTATGTTATAGAGGAAACTCTTGTTCAGAAATATGTTGAGCTAGACAGTCAAATAGATTTCCTCAAAGTCTGAGTTTTTGTGATTCTGCAATGTAAGCTTATTATTAATTTAGTCAAAGAAATTACATTATAATATAGAAAAACAAAATCACTGGTTTGTTATAAATGTTGAGATTATTGTTTGTTAGAGTAAGATTATAGACACCATTTAGCAATAAGTCTACCATTATATCATCAATTTTAAATATATAGGTCAATAAAATATATGTCAATAATCATTTATTTGTTTGTTAATTAATACTAGTAAAAAGCTACTCTGCTAAGTGATGGAAATACAATTACAAAAAGAGATAGACTTTGCCCACAAGGAGCTTATATTCGAATGGGGAACACATAAAGGAAGTTGAAGTTAATTGAGAGATGGGAATAGAGGTTGGCACGGTAAAGTCCAGGGAATCTGGAATGTAACCTGAGGAGAAATAAAAACATAGTTAGTTTAGGCATCCTTTTTAAATTGTTAGTTCTTTGAGGAACTAGCCAATCAGAGGGAGAGGTGGCAGTGTAGAGATGAAATTAGCTTCCAGTGTAAAGTAATTTCTATGGCATGAAAGAGAAATTCTGAAGAGACAACTTCCAGCTTAAATTAAATGAAGAACTTTACTATATCTGAACTTGAAAGAACTATTTTGTTTTCAAGGACTCCTTGTATTGTTTACTTATTCGTAATCTTACAGAATTGATATCCTTATCTATTTAGAAATTTTTATTTCAAAGCAATTGAATCCAGGACACTTTTCATAAGGAATGCTATTAAGTATACCTAAGTGTTAAAGTGTCACAGGAAAAAAATAACTTTCAATATGTTGATGTGCAATTAAACTTAAGTAAGATGAGCTGCATGGGATAGAATAAATATTTTTCCCCCCAGGGAAGTGGAGAAGATAAGGGTGTCAATGGTAAGAATGGAACTAAGGAACATTTTTTGGACATTTTGTTTCAAGTGTTTTAGTGGTTGGAGTCTATCAATTACATTGTCTATGCCCAGAAGGCCCATTGATCAAGGGAGAGTCTGGGATGGAAGGAAGAGGGGGGGAGGGGGAGTTGTGTTTACAGCCAAGGAAGTAATAAAATCAAAATAGCTCTATGTCACTGTCAGTTTGTTCTGAGTCTTAAAATTATATCTATTCGCTTTCTGAACAATCACCAAGGTCACAATGTCCTTAGCCTGAAAGAGTAAATACCAGTACAATCCCTGGGCATTGATTGGTGACCATTTATCACATGATAATATGACCATAGGTCCCAACTGTGTGGCAGATACTGTGCTATGAGCTGGTGATATAAAAAAGGACAAAATCAACACCTGTTGTCAAGGAATTCCCATGGGGAAGACCTGTTAACAGCTACCCAATTATTCTAAATATGTATACTAGATAAATTGGAGATCGGGAAAGAAGATTTTGCTGTTGTTGTTGTTGATATTGTTTAGAAGGCGGAATTTTAGCTAGGACATGAAGGAAGGCAGAGGAAGGCTATGATGCGATCTATGACAAGAGAACATTTTAGACATGCGGGGTCCTCTCCTCTTCTTGGTATTGCCATAAAACACTGCTTCACTGTGCCAGAAACTCCTAGCAAATAATCCTTCTTCTTTTAACCCAAGGATATAAATAAGATTAATGAAATGCAATTACTATCCTCCCAAGTTAGTGTGATTTCAAAATAATTATATCATGGCCCCTTTCTGTAAAACTGATGAAATGCAGATAGGCATACATTTGGATGCAGATAGGATCTTCCCAAATATGGAAAAAAGTTTCATATTAATAACAAACCATGATATCAACATTGTCATATGCTGCCTGGAAGCTGTATAAGGACAATGGTAACACTCAGAGGCTAGGTTCCTTGGATAAATGGGTCATGCCTAAGTGAATTTATAATATTAGGAGAAGAAATTGGAAGACTAGAAATGGGGGGGGGTGAAACCAGGAACTAAGAAATACAGAAGTAAGATCAATACTGAGGATAAACTGGGATGAAGGGACTAGAAGAGCAGCCCCCAAAATGCAGGCAAGATGAGGAAAATGGGAAAAGTCAAAATCATAAATTGGAAAAGTACATCAGTTGTGGACAGAAAACTCAAGTTTATCTGGGGGAATGGAGAATCATTATCTGGAATTAGGAACTGAACAAAAAGACTTTGAAAGAGAGCTAGTAGGAATATAATGAATTACATCTAGTTAATAGTTATCATTTATATTTTTCCAGGTTTCTAGATGGCAGGGTAGATGGATAATTAGACCTGGAGCCAGGAACATGAGTTCAAATCTGGCTTCAGGTACTTATTAGCTATGTGGCTCTGGACAAATCTTTTAACCTCTATCTGCCTTGGTTTCCTCATCTGTAAGTGGAATTAATGATAGCACCTACCTCATTACTGGGGGGATAAAATAATATTTGTAAAAGGCTTTGTAAACTTAAAGTTCTACATAAATATTAGATACTATAAATACTAGCTTTACTTACATTTTACTTATATTTACATATTTTTGATTTTGACAACACCCCTGGGAGATAGCTGTTATGAAAACTGGTGTTTTTATGGAAGCAGCTAGGTGGTGAAATGGATAGAACACCAGTACTGGAGTCAGGAGGACCTGAGTTCAAATGTGATCACAGATATTTGATGCTTACAAACCTCACCACTTAACCCTGATTGCCTCGCATCCAGGGCCATATCCAGTCCTCCTAATTCATATCTAGCCACAGGCCCCAGATGACTCTGGAGGAGAAAGTGAAGCTGATGACTTAAGACAGCACCCTCTCACTCAAATCCAATTCACATGCATGCCATGTCATCACCTCTCTGATATCATGATCTTGAAGAATGAAGGATAAACATCATCATCAAGGGACTTACCCAGGGTCTTAGGAACTTACAGCTTCCCACCTTGAATTTATGACTACTGATTTTCATTCATATGAAATGTCCTTTGCATTTCATAGTTATCTCAGCAAAATCCTTAAAAACCCATAGGTCATGAGTATAGTCATTTTAGTTTGCATTTCAATTGCCCTAAATGAACTAATATGATTACATTAATTTGCAAATGGACAGTTCTAGTATAATCTGTGATAATTACATATTTCCAATGAGGTATCTCTAGGTAGTTCAATTAAGAGTCTAAGAAAATTGTGAAATTTACAGATATTGGTGGGAAAAAAAGAGGAAATAAAAGCATTTAATTCTTCAAGAATGGATACTAGAACTCTTGCAGATTCGTTAAAATAATTCAATTAATAGGAACCAATCAAATTTAAAGATTTTGATGATTTACTTCTAAATTCCTATGCTCAATACCACATGGAAGACATTTCTGATATTTCAGAAATACCTGGACTATGTCAAAGCCTTCAGTGTGATTAGAACAAAGAAGGGGTAAAGGAGCCTCTTGGATAAGGACATGGGCACTCCTTGAGTTTGTGACTTTCCTCTCTATTCCTGGGTCTTAATTTAAATTAGTAACCTGAACCTTAAGTGAAATCTTGAGGTTCTTAGTCCCTGGAAGAATGTGAGGAAAAATAGCTAGATAACAGTAGAATGTCTTTTAACAGCAAAGTAGGATTACAACAGAACATCAGTGACATATTGTCAGTTATCCTACAACAATCTATGCCATGTCAGTGTAATTGGTATTAAAAATCTATTCTTTTACTGGGGACCTTATTGCTCTACTAAATCTCCCCCCCAACCCCTGCTCATACCTCCCATTACACCTTTCTTAAATCTCAGAGCATTTCTTTATTAGAACTTGACCATGAGTAGGCCATGAATTTTTATGGCTTCTCCAAATCTCATAAGGCAATGGGAGGCTCCCAGTTAGACTGTGTCAATGCGTCATACTGCAGGTTTATAGTCTGATATACCATTTAACTTGTTTAATAGAAACCCACTGCTTTGAACGCTTCAGTGCCTATTCTGGAGAAAGTGAAATCAGCGTTTTCATTAAATGTCCCCGTAGAAGCAGTCCCCTGCAAATAAACAAGTTTAGTGCCATCTGAATTACAAAAAACAGCAACAAAAAACAAACAAACCCCAAAATCCTTTAAAGGTCTTCTCTGATTCCTCAGTCTCTTCTCTCAAAGAAAAAAGAAATAACTTTTCCGTTTGTGGTTTCCCAACTTTGCTAGAATATTCAAATATCTTATATTCTATTTGAGGTCTTCCAACATTGGGGTCAACTGAGAGCAAGAGCACATTTAGAGAGAGGCTGTGGAGTCTGGGCTAGAGTATTGTACTTATTTCAGGTACTCACTAGCTGGGTCACTCTGTGCAAGCCCAATTAAGGATCTCTAATCTCAGTTTTCTCATTTTTAAAAGAAGGTTTGGGTTAGATTTCCAAAAAAGCACTCTTTTACGCCCAAAGTCTATGATCCTCTGGGATTTGATCACTTAGAAGTCTTTATGGATATCATTGTTTTCTATTTGAAATCTGTGGACTCCCATTACACAAAGGAAGATACATAGAACTGTGAAATATTAGCCCTAGAAGGGACCTTAGATAACAGCTACTGTAAACCCTACATTTTTCAAGATGAGAAAATTAAGACCAGGAAAGGAATGTGAATTACCTAAGGTCATTACACAATTCTGCAACTGAGGCAGGACTCATTCAAGATTGTGAGAGAATGAGAGGAACCACCTCTAATGTTAGTTGTTTCTGGGCTCACATGAATAGGTACAGTTTCTAATTCTATGACTTTTTTTACTTATGGCACATCATTTTAAAGTCCTTTGTCTCCATTCCAAACTATAGCTTTGTGTTATTTTGTCTATGTTGTTTGAGTGAGATTTGGTATTCTAAGGTACAGTATAAGGAACAGTGGAGTACCACAAGAGAAAATAAAGCTCAAGATGTGAGTGAGAAGAAAGAAAATACAGCAAGCAATCTTTATTGAAGGGAGATACTAAAAGAATGAAGGAACAGTCATAAAATCTGGAAATAGGTCAGGTCCACTAGAGTCCAAAATGCAATAGAATGTCACAAACTGGTAAATATTGATGATTTGTATGGGGTTTTTTTCTGGGTCAAACAGGATCAGGCTTTTTGTTGCTGGTGGCAATGGTTCCAGTATCATTCAGTTGTATCCTATTAGCCATTACCCCATAGACCAGGGTAATTTTCATATCTGCTTTCCATCTTTGATGACCACCTGAGCCACCCAAATCTCACCTGTGGTTCCAAGAAGCTGCACTGTAGAGCAGCCACATCCCAGTAAACTCTTTTAGCAGATAGGTAAAACAGGTTGAGGGTAACTGATAGGATCTTGGGGGTGAATTGTGGGAGGTATTTACCCCAAACATGTGAAGTCTTCCACTGTAGAATGGGCCAGTGAGAACAATTCACTCCAAGGGCCACGAAGGCAACTTAAGAGTGGAGTGCTTAGAGGTTGGTGAGACATCGACGATGCCCAGGTCATTCCCTGCATCCAGAGCCACCACCAGCTGTGGTGGTTCCATGATCTGTCTTGCCACTGGACTGTGATGATTTTGGAAGAAATGACTTGGTACAACTCTGTTTCAATTGAATCCAATATATGCACAAATCAAAAGACATCACCCATATCATTTTACCTTCCCTATCTCAGAGTCCTATGGTGACAGGCAAGTGATGAAGCAGTAGGTGTGGATGTACTGGGAACACACAGGCACTGGAAGCAGCAGTGGGATTCAGCAGACCCCCTAGGTGTCTAAACACCTTATTTTGTACTACTTACCTCCTGATGTGAAGAAGGGTTTAGAAAAGGTGGCCTAAAATTTTTCAGTTTACCCAATCCTGCTGGCCTGATTCTCATAGCAGATGGGGATCTTACCCTGTGGTTTAAACACAGAGAATGTACAAAACTTTTCAGAGTTGATTCCACTCACCATTGGTACATGGATTGTATGTTATAGACAACACAAGATCCAATAGAACTGAAAGATAAAAAGCTCTTATTACAAGAGAGCTCAGCAGGTATCACATCAAAATAGCAACCCTGAGTGAAACAAGACTGGCAAATGGAGGCCAGCTTAATGAAGTCAGAGCAGGATACATGTTTTTCTGGAATGATCACAATGAAGGGTAGTGCTGTGAAGTTGGGATAGGTTTTTCAATCAAGACTAATCTAGCCAAAAAAACTTGAATGCCTACCAAAAGTGGTGAACAACAGGCTCATGGCAATGAGATTATCATTTGCAGGAAAACGTCATGCCACCACCATAGTGCCTATGCTCCCACTATGATGAACCCTGATGAAGTCAAAGAAAAATTTTATGAAGACCTGGAGACCGTCATCTCACTGTACTAAAAGGATAAACTCTTAATCCTGGTTGACTTTAATGCTAGTCTCAGACTACCAGACATGGCAGGGAATCCTTTGGAGGAATAGAATTGGAAACAGCAATAGCAATGGTCACTTACTATGGAAGACTTGGGAATCTCATGACCTCATCACAGTGTATTCCATTTACTTAAACACAAGACAGACTTCCTGGATGCATCCTCACAGCAAACATTAATATCTAATAAATTATGTGATTGTAAGGAGAAGAGACAGACAGGATGACAAATGCTATGTGTGTGCAGAGTGCTGCACAGATCACAGATTCATCCTCTCTAAGCTAAAAATTCGCATTCAACCAAAGTGGCAGTTCCAAGGCAAAATGACTACTAGAAGCACTAATATTAACAGATGAGAGTTCTTTGAGGCAGAACAGCTTGTTGCTAACTTGAAAGGTAAGTTAAACCAACAAACAGATGGCAAAAATGGAGCAGAAAAGAAGTGGACAACTTTCAGAGATTTAGTATACAGCTCTTCATTTGCTCATCTGAATCAGAACACTCATATACATCAAGACAGGTTTGATGAAAATGATGGAAAAAATACAGAAGCTGCTAAATGAAAAATGAGAGCACTACAGGATTTACCAGCAGGATAACTTTATCCATATCTAAGATGGCATAGTTTAATTCCATCAAAGGTGAATTTCAAGTGAAGCTTAGAGAGATGAAGGATTCTTGGTTCAGGAAGAGGGCAGTTTTGTGCAAATAGTAACAATCCAAAGTGTTTTGATGATTCCCTAAAGGTTATTTATGGGACTAAGACATATGTTGCAATTCAACTACTCAGTGCTGATGGATTCTTATTGATTATAATCAATAGACTTTAGAAAGGGTCAAGGAGCAGTTGATAGGGCATTTGCTGCCTGAGAACTCCAGGAAAAATGACAGGAGCAGAACAGAGGCCTGTATACTTTTATAGATCTGATTAAGACTTTTGATAGTCATGAGGGTTTATGGAAAATTACAATTATTTCCCCCCTGTATAAGATGCACCTTAATTTGGGGACCTGAAATTTGAAAAAAAAGTATTACATAAAATTATTAAACTAGTTTAACCATCATAAAATTCATACAACTCCTCATCACTGTCAAAGCTCCCATCCATTAGCTTGTTCTCATCTGTGCTGGATGACAAATCACTGTCTGAGGAGAGGCTCTAATTGCTATCTTGCCTGTGTTCTGGTCTATGATTGACCACAAGTACTCCCTGGACAAGGCTAGTGCATGGACGCATGCTTAGTCCATTCTGTTTCATGAACCTGAAGCACTAATTGTGTCCTCCTTGGAAATCACCAACTTCTTTTTCTTCAGTAATTTTTCTTACCTCATGTTGAGCCATCTTTGTGGACACAAGAATTCCAATTTCTCTTTGCTCTTCAATCCATATTTTCAATTCCCTCTTTAAATCAGGTCATTTTACTGACTTGCTTCTCATGGCTTTCTTATGCCCTGGCATTTTCAGGAGGGTTTCTTCTTCCTTTAGCTATTCTCAGATTCTTTTCTGTTGGAGGAGGATCAAACTTACATTCAGCAGCATGATTTCCATTCACTTTTGCAAGCTGAATCACTTTGAACTTTAATTCAGCACTATACGAAAATCTTTTCTGAGTCACTTTGGGGCAGAACATGGTAAAAATGTAGTCTAATATACTAATAACAAATGTGAAACAAGGAGCACAAAGACAACAAGCACAAAAAATCAAGAAGTGCAAATAAAAAATCTGCAACCACTGTATAAGATACTCCCAGTTTTTAGACCCTCAAATCTGTCAAAAAAAAAAAGGATGCATCTTATGCTTGGGGAAATAAATATGGTATGTCAAAATTTAGTTAACCAGAGAAATTCACCAGTATTGTACTGACTGAAGCTTGTTGGGGGGAGATCCCTAAGAAATTTATGACTAGTTTATATTCAAAGTTATCCATTGATGGGGTTCAACGCCTTTGAGCCTCTCCAGTGACTTCTTCCTTTGAGGAGAAGGAGAAACTACTGAGCTCTTTATGCATCTTATCTTGGGATGCTATTTCCCCTATTTCAGATATTCCTTCTTCTTAAGGTATTGAATTCTACTGTCCATGAAATAGACACTTGATCTTTATTTAATATTGAGAATGTTTCCATAATTATCAACCCCTAATGAAGTTTTCAAGCAAATGCTGGAGCACATTGAGGATGCTGTAGAGAGCATTCATCTTCATGGAAGAGTTGAATCAGATGACTCTGAGGTAGCTGCCAATTCTAAAAATGTGTAATGAATAGTTCCTCTAGGTCTCTTAAAAGATCTTCATCATAAAAATTTTCAATATTAAACAACATAACCTCTAAGGTCCTCTCTAGTTCAAAATTTGTGGTCCAGTAATGATTCTTTATAGCAAAAATGTTATTCTTCCCCCTTCTTCCTAAAGTCCTATAAGTAGACTAATATCTGAGAATCCCAGTAATGTTAGTGATGGAGTTATGCAATGGAGGATAAAATAAAACAGTAATCTAGGAATTAGAAGACCAATTGGCTCCCCCTCACCTTTTCCCCTCTCTCTGTTATTCTTTTCTTCCTTCTTCTTCCTTTGTTTCTTCTTTCCTTCCTCCCTCTTTTCCTCATTTTTTTCCCCTTTCCTCCACAACTGAAGTGAAAGTTCTTAAAAGCAAAGACTATCATATCAACAAATTAATTCAGTCAGGGATTTTTGAGATTTTTACTATGTACAAATCACTGTGCTAGAGGATGAGGATAAAAATATAAAATAAAAATTAGTTCTTACTCTCATTCTTCAGCAGGAATGCAATATATAGACAGAAGTTAAAAACTAGATCTATGATTCTATTATTATCATTAAGAATGCCTAGACAGGTAGGATAGATAGATAGATGATGCAACATTTATTGAATACTTACTATTTGCAAAGCATCACACTAAGAGCTATGGACATAAATATAAGTAAACTAGTAACTGTCATCAAGGAGCATTTATTCTTAAGAAGGAAAACAACACATTAAAGGGAGCTAGAAAATGGGATGGGGAGTGTATAGCATGAATACTGCCTGGTGTGGAAATGACCTGTAAGTCATAGAGATTTGGTTCCAGTCAAGAAAAGGTGAATTTTCACTCGAGGAACAGGGTAGTTCATGAGCAGAATCAAAAGTTACTATAGGAAGGAAGTGGGGATGATGGCCAAAGTGGGCGATGTAGGCTATGAAGATGATTAGAAAAAAGTGAGCCAGATGAAGAACTTTCTTTTACCAATAGAGATCAGAAACTTCTCTACAAAGAACTCTGTGAGATGCTGAGAGAATATTAAGTGACCAAAGCAGATCTCAAGCCCAGGTCTTCATGTCTGCAAGTACAGGACTCTCCACAATACCTCCATATAACGTTTTTACAGATAGATAAATATAATTTGCGCATGGAGAGTGTAACAAAATCAGGGAATCAGAAAAGGCTTCCTATAGGGAGCAGCTCTGGAGGAAGAACTTAAAAGTAGCTAGAGACACAAAGAGGTGGAGGTAAGGAGGTGATATAGATATAGATATATATAGATATAGATACAATCATGGATCTTGAAAATGGAGCACCAAATTCAAAGAACAGTAAAGTAAACCAGCTTGGCTGAAACAAAGAGTAAGGCAGATATAAATATGCCTTGAAAGGGAGACTGGAGGCAGATTGTGAAAGACTTTAAATGTAAACCTGAATTTTATATTTCCAACAAGCAGTAGAGATTGAAGATCCTTAATAAGTCAGTGACATGGTTAGACCTGAGGTCTCAGAATATTATTTTAGCTACAATCTGATAGATGGTTTGAAGTAGGAAAGCATTAGAAGTGGGACATCTAATTAATCTATATCATTATCTTATTATTATTATTATTATTATCATATTATATTATCATTAGGTGCCTATGTATAGGCAAGAAATTATGAGGACCTGGATAATATTAGTAGTAGAATAGTAGTGGGATAATAATTCAAATTATTAACATGCTTTAAATGTATTATTTCATTGAAACTTTTGTCAGCTAAATGAGCATTTCCCCTTTTTCTGATGAGAAAATTAAAGCTAAGAAGCTCTATGGGTTTATGGATTTAAAACTGGAAGGGACCTTAGAGACCATTGAGTTCAACCACTTCATTTTTGTAGGTATAGAAATTGAAATTCATAAAGATTGAATAATTTTACTAGTGTTGTAGAGTAGCTAGTAAGTGCATGACTTGAACCCAAGACTTCCAGAATCTGAGTCCAGCTCTCTATAAACATGCTGCATCTGTTTGCTTGAGGTCACTCAGCTGAGTGAGAGAGATAGGATTTGAACCTAGGTCTTTGTAGTATAAAAAAAACTTTTGCTAACTCTGTTTCTTCTGTTTCCTCTATAACCTCTCTGAATACTATAATGCTGGACACACAATGAATGTCCAATGAACAACTATTAGGTTTGTTTTTCTGATGTAGAAATTATTTAATTATATTTATATTTAAATTAATTTATTGAATATAATATAGCAGGGGCAGCTAGGTGGTACAGTGGATAGAGCACTGTCCCTGGAGTCAGGAGTACCTGAACTCAAATCCAGCCTCAGACACTTAATAATTACCTAGCTGGATAGCCTTGAGCAAGCCACAGCCCCACTGCCTTGCAAAAACTGAAACAAAAAAGAATATACTATAATACAGCAATTTATTTAATATAATTTACTTAATATTATATATTGTTTTATCTAAAATATTAATTTATTAAGTATATTATATCAATCTCTTTATATATATCAACTATAATAATTACTTGAATTAGTATCAATTATATGCAGTCAAATTTTACTAGAGGATATTTTATTCTATAGTCTATCTTTAGCAACTACTTCAGCACTAAGAGATAAGTTGTATAGCAAAATGGTAGGCCATTCAAATGCAGTACATATACATATATATATATATATATATATATATATATATAATTTTAAAAATATTCCTGGCTCCTGGCATACGCCCTGGCACATAATAGACACAATAATTGTTTCCCAAATTGAATTAAACTGGTATAAAGTGTTGAATTTAGGATCAGAAGAATAGGAATTAGGCAGTTATGCTTCTTATAAATTTTATGATCTTGGCCAAGTTATTTTACCTCTCTGACCTTGGATGCCCTTCCTCTAAAGCAATGAGGTTGAACTAGATACTTTCCGAGGTCCTTGAAAATCAAAATCCCATGAAATCCTATCCATTTGATTGACTTATATGATAGAATAAATCTTTCCTGTCAATTTGCTATTTTATGAAACTCACAATATGGTTGTTATCCTTCTCCTTCCTACTGCTGGTTTTGGATATTGTTTGTGGTAGTTAGCACCGGTCCACTACTATAACCATTAGCTCATCAGAGTCATAAATGAATTTCCTTCTCTGCAAAGGCATTTTGACACCTGCAAATTTTGACATTCTTTTACCAACCTCACACTCCATCTGATGGACCCTGATGAGCAAGACACTTGGAAATAGTTACAGTTTAACCGGTCAGCTTCCCAAAGGAGTGGAGGAATTGTTGGCCAAAGTGGCTAACGTACAGTACAAAGTATGCAAGAATGTTCAGATAGAAGCAACAGATACAACAAGAAAAAAAAGAAGTATTTTTATAGGTTTGTGATGACCATTTTATGGGCTTACTCTGTATTGATTTCCTTGGCTCCTCTGCCTTATTGGAAGACTTTCACATTCCAGTGAAAGTGACTCCTCACACATCATTATCCACAGCTGGATTAGGTCCTCTGGCCAACTTCAGTGAGTCAGGAAGATTCACTCCTTGGAGTGAGCATCCCCAATGCCATCAGCTAGACCATGGTGGGTGCCTAATAGATCTGGTCATATCACCCCTTTCTCAAAAGTCATCTGTTCCCCAACTGATATAAGGTCAAAGAATATTAAAAGACAATTTTCAAATGAATAAATTAAAGCTATATATATATATATATATATAATGTGTATATATATATAATGTGTATATATATATGAAATCATATGAAAAAATGCTCCAAATCTTTATTGATTAGGGAAATGCAAATTATAACAACAATGAGGTATTACTTCATACATATCAGATTGACCAAGATGAGAAAAAGGAAAAATAATCAATTTTGGAGAGGTTGTGGGAGGATTGGGGCATTGTTGGTGGAGTAGTGAACTGATCCAACCATTCTGGAGAGCAATACAGAACTATGCCCAAAGAGTAATAAAACTGTTCATCCCCTTTGACCCAGCAATTCCTATTCTAGGTCTATCCAGAAGAAATTATTTTTAAAAAAAAAGGGAAAAGTCCTACACATTCCAAAATATTCATAGCAGCTCTTTTTGTAATGGCAAAGAATTGGAAATTGAGGGGATGGTCATCAACCGGAATGGCTAAACAAGCTATGGTACATGAATACTATGGAATACTATTGTTCTATAAGAAACCATTAATGGCAGGACTCTAGTGGCATGGGATTTGATGCTGAGTGAAAGGAGTAGAACCAAGAGAAGAATGTACACATTAAGAACAACATTGTGAAATGAACAGTCTTGATAGAAGCAGCTCCTCTCAGCAGGTCAGAGAGCTAGGACTACTGTATTAGACCAGCTATGGGCAATGTTATCTCTATCCAGAGGAAGAAAAACAAAACAAAACAAAACAGGGGTATCTAGGTGGCACAGTGGATAGAGCATTAGCCCTGGAATCAGGAGTACCTGAGTTCAAATCCAGTCTCAGACACTTAATAATTGTCTAGCTGTGTGACCTTTGGCAAGTCACTTAACCCCATTGCCTTAAATAAAAAAAAAAGTAAAACACACACACACACACTCAACAACCCTTCAAAATCTGATGAACCTTTCATACAAATCATCTCTTATTTATCTCTTTCCCTTAATCCTACTTTCTCATACTGAAAATAACTAATCTGTAAACATGTTTATCAAAAATATATATGTACAATGCTAGCCTGATTATTTGACACTCAGAGGAAAGAGGTGGGAAGGGAGGATGGAAGGAAATTTTGTAACTTAAAAGTATACATACACATGCATATGTATGAAAATAAATAAAAAAAGAAAAGGAAATAAAAAGAAAAAATATTATTCCCAATTCCTGAGTAAAGTTTTAACTCTTTCTCTTGAAACTCAAAACTTTTCAAAGTGTAACACCACCCTACTTTTCCAGTCTTGTCTCATATTATTCCCTTCCATGAACTCTATGTTCTAGCCACATTGGGATACTCTTTGCTCCTCAACAGTATTATATGCATTCCATTCTCTTGGTCTGTGCTCACATGATATCCTATATATCAAAATATCCTATCTTTTTCTTTACATATATCAAATTTCTCTTAATTCTCCTTTCAAATATCCCTCTCATTTAGGAAGCCTTTCTTGATCCTCGCCCAAAGTGCTCCCCCTCCCCCACCAAGCACTGTCCTGATTAGTAGTCTATATGTATTAACAGATCTCACATGCTATCTCATAGCAATTTGTTTTATATTTTCTGATTTTCCTTTCATTAAACATTTCATATTATAGTGATCTAAATTTTTGTCTTATCTCCATGAGGATAGGAATTATATCTTATCTGAATTATGTATGACTTTTCTTTTGTATGAAAGCTTAGACAAATCACCCAAACTCTCTGGGTCTCAGTTTCCTCATCTGTAAAATGGGGAGATTTCCTTTATACATACTCCAAACCTTAGGACAGTGCTCTTCTAATAGTTGATGCTTAACCTATCTTTGTTATTTACTAATTTATCTTTGTTATTAAATAAATCTCATCACATTTCTCACATGTTACAATACTATGGGTGCCACATAATTCCCTCTAAATCCCTTATTCTTTCCTCCCCAACAAATCTAGACATTGCAATTATGGCATTCCTTTCCTGTTCTGGTTTCAAGTGGTACCACTACTTTTGTTAGCCTACCTTGGTTTCTAAACCTCAGTTCCCTAAGTAGGGAAAAGACCACAGAGAAATTGTAGTAACAGATAAGAACATAACCCTTTCATCTTAGAAAGTTTCTTAGTATTGAATAATAATACTCTTCAGAGTATAGAATAATCACCTTACCTGACTCATGCTTAAATTTCTTTTTCCTTAGATAATTCAGCCTGTTAAGTACAGAGCTGACTGGCAAGATTTATGTTTTGAAGTCTTCTGAAATATGATTCTCTGAATTTCCATGTGACATAGGAAAGTCAGGTAGTTCTACACAGGGACTTTCCCCCAACATTCTCCTTACCTCTATCATTTTGACTGACTGGTCTGCTAAATCTTATTCTACACCCCCCCCCCCATCCTACACTTAATGTCTAGTTATATACAATACTTATCCTGGCTCATAAATATACCATTCCCTGGATTTGAAGCTTTGGTTCCTCCTCCATGCTCTAATTACATCAGAAAAAGATAGAATTGGAGGCAGGAAAACCTAAATGAAATCCTGCTTCTGAAACTTATGGACTGTTTCACTATGGGAAAGTCACAACCTCTTAAGATTGTTTCCTTAAATATGAAATAGAAATAATATCTACAGAATTGATCTTTACAGTTCATAGACTCGAATAAGATGATACAGAATATAGGTAGCTAGGTGGAAAGTGAAGAAGAGTCCTAAACTTGGAAATAGAAACATCTGAATTTAAATCTTGCTTCTTGCCTCAGTCACTCACAAGATGTGTAACCTAGAAAAATTATTTAACCACTCTGTCTCAGTTCTCTTATCTGTAAAATGTTGATAATTGATAGCAACTACCTCAGAGAGTTGTTTTGAGGATTAAATGGTATATACATAAAGTCCTTCTCAAAACCTTGCAAAAATACTTGATAGGGACTTCCAGGGCAGTAACAAGATGGTGGCGTGAAGTTAGCATGCTTCCAGAGCTTTTCCCTACACAATGAAGCTAAATAAAGCCTTTACACAGACATTAAAGCTACAGATGCCACCAAAAAAGATAAAAATGAAAACAAATTTTCAATTGTACACATCATAGAAACTCTTCAGTGAAGATCTGTCTCTACAGGGGAAAAGGGGAAGTAAAGCCAGCTAGGTGGAAAAATGGGAAAGGCAGCAGGAGACTTAGCCATACTGCAGACCAGGTCCCACCAGTTAGACAATAGCACTGGTCTCAACAGCTAAAGAGCAAGCCAACAGGTAGAGTCCCAATACCAAACAAAGTCTGAATCCTGGGAACACTGGGGCAAAAGACAGGACTGGGTTAGGAGCAAACCATTGCATAGGCATAAAGGAGGAAACAAACCTCTGCATAGGCAACAACTTGGTCAGTGATAAACACGTGATTAGCCCCCAGCCCTAGCACAAAAACCTTGGGTCTATATTCCCTATACTGCAGGAGCAAAGTTCAAACAATCTAAATGAGCAAAAAAATTAATAACCAGAGGAAGCTACTGTACAGCTAGAGATGATAGAAATGCCACCCAGAAGAAGAAAACAGTGAAAAATTACCTACATGGAAAGTCTCAAAGGAGTCTATGAATTGAATTCAAATTCAAAACTTTATAGAACTTAAAAAAAGAATATAGAAACAAAGAAGAGAGGAAGAAGAAAAATGGAAAAAAAGAAATGAAAGCCATCAAGGAAAATTATGAAAAGTTGACTGAAGAAATCAATTCCTTTAAAAGTAAAAATAACCAACTAGTAAAAGAATGTAACACTTCAAAAAATAAAATCAGCAGTTGGAAAAAGGAATACAACTCACCGAAAACTCAAATTGACCAACTCAAGTCAACCCAACTGAAAAGGGAATGTAACTCTGCAAAAAGCAAAATTAACAAAGTGAAAAAAGAAACACAAAAGCTAACAAAAGAAAATAAAACCCTAAAAATTGGACAAACAGAAATCAGTGAATCTATGAGAAACTAAAATTCCATCTAAGAAGATAAAAAGGCTGAAAAAAATGAAGAAAAAATAAAATATCTTTTAGGAAAAACAAATGGCCTGAAAAATGGATCTAGAAGAGATAATTTATGAATTATTGTTCTACCAGAAAACCTAGATTTAAAAAAAAAAGCCTAGAAATTTTATTTCAGGAAATAAACAGGAAAAACAGTTCAAATCTGATATATCAATAAAACAAAATAGTCCCTGAAAGAATATGCAGAATTCCTCCAGAAAGAGACCTCAGCATAAAATACTCTAAGGACTATCATAGCCAAATTCCAGAATTCTCAAATAAAGGACAAAATACTGCAAGCATCCAAAAAAAGAAGTAATTTAAAAACAAAGGATGCACAGACTTACACAGGATTTATCAGATTCAACATTAATTTGACATTTTGGAAAACAAAGGACCTTGGATTATAACCAAGAATTTTCTACCCTGCAAAATTCAGCATATTCTGTCAGGGGAAAAGATGAATGTTCAATAAAATAGAGGACTTCCAAAATTTTCTGCTAAAAACAGAAAAACTGAACAGAGAATTCAATCTTCAAATACAAACCTTAAGAGATGTATAAAAACAGCAAGCAGAAAGGGGAAAAAATCAAAACAAATGTTAGTCAAGAATGTTAAATTGTATGCAACTCAATAAGGGAAGATAATACTTATAACTCTTGAGAATTGTATTTCTTTTAGGATAGTTATAAAGAGTTGAATACGGTTGAAGAGATTGCACTTTGTGGTTGGTTCTTGTCTTTCTATTGAAAACCAAAATGACATCACAATGTCTGAGACAAATTACAGGGGTATCGGATTGTGGCTGATCAGACCAATAGGAGTTCAGAATGCTCTATCCCAGATTCTGCACAAATCTTCCCGGTGAAAAGCTGGGGTGCTTACTCTAAAGTTATGTGTCTTATGGTCCCTTTGTTCTACTTTAACACTATCTTGCTTATAGAGCTCAATACTCTCTCTCTGATGAAGGCATCCTATGCTGGGTGATCCTGTGCCAGTATCTCCCAAACCTTACAATCAATTGTAAAGTTCATAGGAGAGACTTTCAGTGACCCAGTACTTAAGAACATAGAGGTTTTGAAATTAATTAAATCAGAAGTGACTTTACTAGATACTTAGAAGTTTGTGGTATCATTGGGGTGGAGAGTTGAAACCTACTTAAAAGGGTTAGATATAAACAGATTAGAAAGTGATCTTATCTTAATCCATACTTTAGTTAATGAGGGTTTAAGTTACCTTGGACTTGGAGCTAAAGAGGGGAAGTATGCAAAAAAATATGCCTGGGGTCAAAGGGGGATACAAATGGTTCATGAAATGATTTGGCTTTGTATGAAGCTTTGGCTCATGAAGTTTGTGTACTCCATGGATAGTATTTGAAAAGGGGGGTAGGGTATAAAGTGATTATAATTTGATGTGAAATAAAGTACTTTATAACTGTCATATAATAGTGTTGCTTTTAATCATCGTTTCTATTCCAAGTGATGAGCTGAACTACATCATACAAACTTGATTTTTAGTCAGATCAGCCCTTGATAAAAACAAAATCCACTATAGTGTATTGGTCCCAAGTCTCCTTAATGGAGTTCAAATGCTTAGGTCTGAGATTCCACATATTCACTCTGTAGCTGATCATAACAGATTAACAAGCTTTCTACCTCTGAACTGGTGGAAGTACACCCAGCTCTTGAAAACTTACTCAGCTATGTTAATAAGCACACTGAGGTCCAGTGAAGATTGGGAACCTTGTTCTTACTGAGTGGGATATTCCCTCTTAAATGTTAATATTCTGGGGGCAGCTAGGTGGTGCAGTGGAAAGAGCACCAGCCCTGGAGTCAGGAGTACCTGAGTTCAAATCTGGCCTCAGACATTTAATAATTACCTAGCTGTGTGGCCTTGGGCAAGCCACTTAAGCCCATTGCCTTGCAAAAAAAAAGTGTAAAAATTTTTTAAAAAAGTTAATATTCCTAGTGAAGTCCTCCCTCTCAGGATTAAAAATCATTAAAACAAAGACATTCTATTGTTCTTACACTATTTTTAGAAGAGGGAGAGAGTACTTGTATTCCAAGCCAGGCACCCTCCCGATTCTGTTGGGGGGGGGGATGATAGTGGACTATTTCCAGAAAGACCTTGCATTTTTAGTTAGTCACCTATTTGATGATAAAACTATCTTAACTGGGAGAACAGTAGACTGTTCCCATGAGAAAAACCTTGCATTCCAATGAAGCTCATAAGACTCCTCTTGTTTGATGATAAGTAGACTGTTACTTCAATAAGATAGTTATAATCCTGAAGGTTATTCTCACCATCTGGATGGTGAGGTAACATTTTATGAAAACCTTTCATTCTTTTCTTTGTTGCTGGGGTAGGTTTTCACAAGTAGAATGTAACTCTGAAGACTAACCAATGAGTCCACAGAAAGGGGAAGATAGGAATGAGGCAGGGATCCTGTTAGACCATATAATCTTGCTTGACTGTCAATTCAGGGCAGCTCCTTGATCTTCACTACCTTTGTGAGACTTGGAGTGTGCACTTTTCTTGAGAAAAGTCAAAATAAAGTTTCTTTTTTGTTCAGAGGAGTCTCTACATTTTTAAATGGATTTTTATCCCATACATTTTTCTTTGTCCTGGGATCAAATAACCTTTGTTATCTGAGGGCCACAAATCTCTAACTGATTCAGTCTTCTTGCTATATATAATATCAAAAATATAAAAAAATCATTATCAATATATTCTCTTTTCTATCCTCTACAATAATTGAATTGAGGAATAGAAAGTTCTCAAGCTATGATATAAATACATAGGGGGCAGATATTTAATTTTCTATACCCAAAATAAATACTTAAACCTGGAAGTACAGATTGAGAGCAAGTCCTTGACTAACCAACAGACACTGCTAACTCCTGTTATACTTGGTCAAGTGGTTTAATACTTAAAAACATCTAAATTTAAAACACCTTGAGATATATTACTGATAAGATATTTCACTTTGCTGTGTACAGTCAAATAGCAGCTAGTATATGTCTTCTAGTAAAATAGGATGGAATTGTTGATTTTCTTATTGGTGGTCATCTCCAATAATTCTGTAAAAATGGATAAGGAATCCTTTCCTGACTACTATTCAGCTCCAACCAAAAGAACACAAAACCTCAAGAATTACTGGATTTACAAAGTATCACCAAGGAGGGGTGTACTAAAAAAAATTTTAAGAACAGACATTTCAAAAAAAGAACACATTTTAAAATTTAATCTGCACTGTGAACATTTTCCCATCACTTTATTAAATCTGAATAATTAGCTAAAAAATGCCAGGTCCTAATTTAAAATATTTTCCAACTTATGAGGAGTAAATGCTTACTGAAAATGTAAAAATTGGGGCAACTAGGTGGTGCAGTGAATAGAGCACCTGCCCTGGAGTCAGGAGGACCTGAGTTCAAATTTGACCTCAGACACATAATAATAATTGCCTAGCTGTGTAAACTTGGGCGAATCACTTAACCCCATTGTCTTGTGAAAACCGAAAGAAAGAAAGAAAAAAGAAAATGTAACAATAAACTTACACAAGCAGGTTTGAGTTAGCTCCACAATACCCCTACTGGCAAGCCTGGAAATTTAGATTTTAGGATTAAAAACTTGTTAATTTAAGGAAAGGAAATCCAAAGATATATGATGTATCCAGTGACAAGATAAGCTTTCTGAGATCCCTTTTGTAGCTACTATGCTAGTTTAGCTGCTGTGAAGCTGGGGTATAGAAGAGCCAGCTTTTCCCCAGCTCTCATTCAAAGTTTTAGAGTTCCATAATGCCAGATGGAGGGTCAAAAGGAAAATCATATGGAAACTTTCATTTTAACTGACACAAAATACTGCTGTAGTCACAGAGGAGGAGGAGGAGGAGGAGGAGGAGGAGGAGGAGGAGGATGAGGATGACCAAGGGACTGCTCAGGGACTATCATTTAATTCAAAAGTGCCAAGTCCCCTTAATATTGGGTAATGGGTCACCACCTTTCCAGAAGTTTTCTAAGAGTTGCTAACTCCAATGAGCACAGATTCTAAGTTATTCAATCCCAGAGTCCCCAAAGTTTCCAAAGGAGTTCTCTAGGATAACCATAATAGACAGATTCAACTTCTACTTCAATAGTAAAGATAATTGCTGATTGCATTGCAGCCACAATGCCAACCAGTCCAACATGGTGATAACCAATAAAGAGAGAAAGTAAGGCAGCCTCTAATAATACAAATGTTGCATCATGAGAATGCAAACAACAGAAGACAAGTAAATCTAGAGTCATGCAATTTTCCAGCTGGAAAGCATCAGGGATAGAAAAATGTAGATTTAAAAAATGCAAGTGACTTTCCAGTTAGTATTAGAATTAGAGCTCTGAAGAGACTCAACTCAAGACTCCTGATTCTCAATCCAGGGTTCCTGCCATTGCAGCTGTTACCTCACTGTGAACTGGGATTGATGCCCACGCGTGATCTCCAACAGTCACACTTACATGTGGAAAGACTATTATCGGAGCACAAAAGACCAAAATATGGACTGAGGCAAGTTAAATATCAACCATTTGTGCTTCTTTCAACACATCATTGCTTATGCTACCATTATTAAGGCAGAAACTTCCCAGGAGAGAGACCCAGAATGAAAGAGGAAAAGATTCAAAGAAAATCCCATTTTGGACTCCCCCCCCCCCCCCTTTTCCAATTTCAGGTTAATGTGAATCTGCTTATTTAGCCTGCATCCTCTGTGAAGACCGAATGTGACTGATTTATGTCACTTCCTTTAACTGGCATTCTAATGGGCACACAAGAGGAAAATAAAATATTTAATAAAATCAAAAGTGACAAATGAACTGTTTGCTCGAAAGAAGTAGTGTTGCTGGGACCTGCCGAGGCAACAGAGATGAGGGAGGTTCTGGGAACTGGGAAGAGGCCCAGCTGAACAACAATAACAACAAAAAAAGTCAAGGCTTTTGCAAAATAATTCTTAAAAAAAAATCAAAGGCATTTGATGATATATTTAGTTTTCTTTTCCACTTTCACTCTTCATTCTTTTGTAGCTTCTCATTTGCTGCAGTCCGAGCAGGGATCCCTATTATGTAAATAAGGTAGTGAGGCAGATGGTGTCACAAAGCAATGAATTCATTTGGGGGGAGGGGCTTAATTATGGATGGGTGAACCCGGCTGTGTTTTGGGTTCAGCAAACGTCTCAAATGTTAAGGGATTGGCAAAGCCCCAGACGCAGGTTTCCAAGCACATTTTGAAATCCAATCATATTTTCAGGGGAATTGGAGTTGGAATTTCTTTTTTTGGATTTTTTATTAAATTCTTCAAGTACAAGGCCCAGATTTTCATCCTCTGAAGCCATGGAGGAATTCTGGCAGGTTTTCAAAATCCACGAAGTTGATTTACTATATTTCAGGGCTACTACTATGTTTCAGAAACACCAAATTAGCTTTTAAATGATGCTTCTTGAGAGAGAGAGAGAGAGAGAGAGAGAGAGAGAGAGAGAGAGAGAGAATGAGGACTAACTCAGAGTAAAACTGAACCTTAGAATATAAGATTTGGGCAGTTATCCCAAGTGGAGTATGTTCTGAAAGAATCAGGGACAAAATCTGAGAGAGTTGGAGGGAGATTTCGGGGCAGGTTCCAGTGGAACTTGATCCCCATTCAGGAATTCTTTTTTCCATATCTCTGACAGATAGTCATAAAACTAGTGTTTGAATACCTCAAAGGTCTTGGACTGACACCTCTGAACAGATGATAATCATCACAAGGGCTCTTTAGGTGCTATTAGAAAACAGTGAAATGGGCAAATGGGAACAATCCATAATTAAAATCCCATGGAAATCCATAGCCATAGGTAGGAGTTAGAGCTCTCACAAAGAAAGGTCAAGCCTCCCACACTTCTGTGATGGGAGAGTACTTCATGCTTTGAATACTCTTCTCTCCAGGCAGCTCAAACAGGATTTCTTCAGGTGACAAAAAAATAAATGCATCTGCTGTAACAGGTATGTTCCAGTGAGCCAATTTCAACTATGAGTAATTCTGTGGTCCAAGAAAATCCTGAGGAATTAGGTCAAGGTTGCACTGATGACCAAACCATTTGCAATGTTATTGCCGTGAGCTGGGACTTTGAGTCTGTCAGTGAAAGAACAGCTCTGTCAGTGAAAGAACAGCTCTGTTTGGATATTGAGGGTTCCTTGACCTGTTATATGATCTTAAGTGGAACTTAGGTTTGATGCCCATGACCTTCTCACCCTCGCTAAACTATAAATTCCTTGAGAATAGGGACTATTTAATTTTCAATTTTTCTTTCCTCAGATTCTAACCTAAGACCTTGCATATGTGTATTTAATAGATGGTTGTTGAACAAATGAATGTATGCTGCAAAAATGATGCCATATGTCTACGGTTATCTCTGGATAAGTGAATAGAAATAAACACACTGAAACCTCATATAATGCTATTTGGCCATGAGTGGAGTGAGAGAGATGGATAAAGGGGAAAGGGTAGAGTGTCTGCCTAAACCTTAGCCAAAAAAGGTTTAGTTACTAAAGACCAAGAATATTTTGCTCTGAGGCTATCCTAGGAAATATTCAGCCAGACACTTTGGGGAGGTCTATTGTGCCTTGGTGAGGTGATAGGGGTTAGGAAATAACCTGAGATTATAATTTTCCTTCTCTTGGATGCCAGCACTAAACTCCCCCGCCCCCCCCACTGACTCCCCAGTGCCCTAGTGTAAGGCTGAGATTCAGAAAGAAAGGAGAGAAAGGAGGAAAGGAAATCCACAGAATCTGGACAGTTGAGAGCTATGGGGAACACCTTGAAGTAATCTTTTCTTAATCAGAAGACATGGCAAAGAAATGAAAGGTCTTTAAAATAGAACTATCACTCTCCCATCCCCCAACCCTTTCCACCTGGTTTTGGTAGATTCTTTTTCTTCATTTCTTTTCAGGTTTGTGGGCAACTGAGCAGAGAGAATGTGAATGCCCTATTATGATTTAGTAAAAACTGGACATTCCTCAATCCCTGTGCCTCATACATATAACACAAAGAGACAATCACATCTTTCTTATTATGGGAGTGAATAATAATAGTGGTATTCACCAGTTATTAAATGCTGCAAGAGTCATCTCCCTTGCTCAGATCTTCCTTGTTCTCTCCTGGTTCTCATATAGATCAGGTAGATTAGTTATTTCTTTACAATCTGATTTTAGGCAGTATAGCCAAAATGGACATTACAACTATATAAAGTCTCTAAGTTTTCTGTAAATCCTAGGATCATATATTTAGAGCTAGAACACATCTGAGAGACAACATCTTACCCTCTTGTATTATAAATGAGGAAATGAGCTTTAAAGAGGTTGTGTTTTAATTAGGATCATGCAGTTAGTTAGTGACTAGGGAAACATTCAAACCTGTCTTCCTGGGATTCTATTCACTCTGCCATGCTAGATTTCTTAATAGAACATCAAGAGTCCTAAACAGTCTTAGAGGAATATATCATTTGGCCTTATATTACAAATGAAGAAACTGAGGCACTGATAGGCTCATATGCATCATCTGTGCCATTTCCCTCATTTTTTTACATCTCTTTGTTAAATGGATAGAGCCCAGGAAATCACTGGATAGCGTTAGGGTTGTGACTTTTGGTCTGGTCTCTTAAAATTCTTTTACCCTTGAAATTCTCAAGCCTTACAAATCCTGGACTATAGCAATACTTAGTATTATCAGGTCTATAGGCTACCCAGCCTAAGATTCTGAATTAGTTTGTTCTCCCCTGTTGTCCCAGATGGTATCTTCTATAGTTCTCTGATATCTTGAGCTCACCTGAGCCCTACCACTATTATTTTTTCCTTTTTCCTTTTTTCTTTTCTTTTTTTTTTTTTTCGCCTGATTGAACTGGTGTATTCCACCTGTCTCTAGAATAGGTCAAACTCTATATCCAGATATAGAGAGTTCATGAATTGTAACTTAGTGAACTTCCATTCACTTAATTTCTTTCTTTTCATTCCTTTCATAAAAAGACAGATGTTACTTACAGGGCTTGAGTAGAATGAAGACAGTGTCACTGTGAAAAAAAAATCAGGGGTCATAGAATAAAACAAGTGGTTCAAAAGAAAGATCCAATGTCAAACCAGAATTTCTCAGTCCCCATTGGCAAAAGGCAGCTCTAAACAGAAGACTTAGCTTGCCTAATCTATACCCTCTTCTCCTTATCAATTATTATTATTATTTTTAGGTTTTTTGCAAGGCAGTGGGGTTAAGTGACTTGCCCAAGGCCACACAGCTAGGTCATTATTAAGTATTTGAGGCCAAATTTGAACTCAGGTAATCCTGACTCCAGGGTCAGTGCTCTATCCACTGCACCACCTAGCCGCCCCTACTTATCAATTCTTAAAAGGTCACATTATGAACTCGGACCCTGTTCCAGTTCTCTGTTTATGTTAGTCTCTTTTGCCTTTTCACTACAAACTCTTCACTTTTGCAGCCATCTGGATCTAACCTGAAACTGGAAAGTAACATTATTCTTCTTTTCAAGTCCCAAACAACCAATGAAGCCTCATTAGAATGTAAACTTAAGAGAAGGTTTCTTTCTTTGTAATTTCATCCTTAGTGTCTGGTACTAGATATGGTCCATAAATAAAAATGGAAAGAAGAGACAGTACAGAGAAAAACCTCTTACTTTCCTTTTGACAGTATTAATTTATTTAAACAAAAGGTCCCTTTCCAGCCATGTGAATGGATTTCCTTCTTAATGAGATTGATCCTTCTTATAATAATCACCAGGAAATTCAATAATTTAGAATATTAAATAATTCAATATTCAATAATATTCAATAAGGATGCCAGAAAGGCATCCTTAGAAATGAATTAACTCTTCTTTCTGTGTTGTTTACAAGTGAATCCATTTACTTACATTTTAGTTCCTCATCCTGGAGTGTGGAATCCCAGTGACTCATGTTGATTACAGAATGACCTTAGTTGACTTTTTACCTTTCCCCCCCTCTTCTTATAATATTCAGAAAACTTAGAGCATTGGAAAAGGATTTTTAAAAAGAAGAAATTTCTCTGTGGGGATCTTCTCCATGTGTTTCTCCTACAAAATGAACATAAGAGAGACACGGAGACCAATTAATTATACTTTATTTGAGGCAAGTGAGAACAAAAGATTTAACCAGAAACTATTTGGGTCCAACAATTAAAAACCTTCCTGCTTAAAAAATATCCCTTTGCCATCCTATTTAGGTATAAAATATGGTAAATTCCTGAAGTCATTCATCTAGTCAATGAACCCTAGATGATTGTATCATGTTTCATTTCAATCTGCTTCTCTATATGGATTGTCTTCTCTGTAACTAGGGTATGTCAGGATCTAGAAAAATATCTTCTCCACCCAACTTGGCTGCTGCTGAAATACCTTGGATCCTCATAGATTGGAGTTAGGCCTTGTACCTAGTAAAAATGCCAATGTTCTTAAAAGAAGGAAAACAATTCAACCTAAGCAGAAAGATAGTGTTCGGAGCCATTGCCTGTCCTGGATTCCCTCTGTCAATATAGTTCACAGGCACCCCTAACTAAACATCTTTGAATCTCTGAATAGTAGGTCAAGGAAACATTCAGGATTACAGAAACAATTTTTTTCTGCTTAAATTAATCATGTCCAGTCAAGCTGATCAGCTGTTTATAAGAACATGAGTTTTTTTTGAGTTGACTTTAAATTATTTTAGTAGAATTTAGCCTCAGAGTTAATTTAAACAATATGATTTAATACTTTCGTGGATTGAAATGCCATTTTAATTTTTTAAATCTTTTTAAAAATATTTTTCCTTCCTTCCTTCCTTTCTTCCTTCCTTCTTTCTCTCTCATTTCTTTTTTCTGTTTCTTCCTTTGTTTATACTGAATCTGTGATTTCATTGCCCCAGGTAATTCTCAATTTGGGAACTCCCTCTATCTTGTAGATCAGTACCTTTCCCATAATTTATAATCTTAGAAAGTTGTCAGTGGCAATGAAAGGTTAAGTGACTCACCCAGAATTATGTAGCCAATGTTTTCAGCGGCTGACTTTAAAGCTAAGTCTTTAAATTGTGGTCCTACTCTCTAATATTCCACATCACCTTTAAAAAAAACTATTTCAAATAAAAAACAGGAGAGAAGAAAAAAGTTCTTAAATGACTAATATCTGTTAGGCACTATAGTTTTTTCCTTTTTTAAAGAAATATTTATTTTCACATTATTACAATAGTCTTATTGTAAAAGTAACCATAATACCCTTCCCCCCCCACAAAAACAGAGAAACCTTAAGAAAAATAAAGTGAGGGGAAAAAAGAAAAAAAAAATGTTCTTCAATCTATGTTCAGATACCACCAGCTCTGTCCCTGGGATGGATCACATTCTTTATCATAAGTTGACCAGAGAAGTTGTTTCAATATTTTTTCCCCACAGTTGCTATTGCTAACTGTATTTCACTCCACTCTATTCACCCCCACCCCGTTCCCAAATATTCAATTCTCTCTCTCCTTTCATCCTGTCCCTCCTCTAAAGTGTGTTGTATCTGACTACTCTCTCCCATGATCTTTCCTCTCTTCTATTATCTACTCTACCCTTCCCCTCCCTCCTGTTTCCTTTCTCCCATTCCTTTCCTTTCCTTTTTCCTCTAGGGTAAAATCGATTTCTAATCCTGTTGAGTGGATATGTTATTTCTTCTCTGAGTCACTTCAGATGAGAATGAAGGCTCACTCATTACACCTCACCTTCCCCTTCCACTCCATTGCAAGAGTGTTTTTTCTTGACTCTTTTATGTGAAATATCTTAGCCCAATCTGCCTCTCCTTTCCCTTTCTCCCAGTATATTCCTTTTTTTGCCCATTGCCTCCATCTTTATAATATATTATATCTCAGTGGCTGGACTCTTTGGGTTTATTAAACAGCAGATTACTATAATCATCTCCTGCTTTTACACCTAGTCTATTCCACTGGTCTACCACTCTATTTCTTAGCCAATACCAAACAGTTTTGATGACTGACACTTTATAATATAATTTTAGATCAGGTAGGGCTAAGCCACCTTCTTTTGTACTTTTTTAATTAAGATCCTAGCAATTCTTGACTTTTTATTTCTCCATATGAATTTACTTACAATTTTTTCTAACTCATTAAAGTAATATTTTTTTGGAATTTTGATTGGTAGGGCACTAAACAGTTTAGTTTTGGTAGAATTGTCATTTTTATTATATTAGCTCTACCTATCCATGAGCAGTTGATATTTGCCCAGTTATTTAAATCTGATTTAATTTGTGTGAGAAGTGTTTTATAATTGTTTTCAAAAAGATTCTGAGTCTGTCTTGGCAAATAGATTCCCAAGTATTTTATATTGTCTGAGGTTACTTTGAATGGGATTTCTTTTTCTAGCTCTTCCTGCTGTTTCTTGCTAGACATATATAGAAAAGTTGAGTATTTATGAGGGTTTATTTTATAACCTGCAACTTTGCTAAAATTGCTAATTGTTTCCAGTAGTTTTTTGGATGATTTCTTGGGATTCTCTAGGTAGACCATCATGTCATCTGCAAAGAGTGAGAGTTTTGTCTCTTTCTTCCCAATTCTAATTCCTTCAATTTCTTTTTCTTCTCTAATTTCTGACATTAATGTTTCTAATACAATATTGAATAGAAGTGGTGATAATGGGAACCCTTGTTTCACCCCTGATCTTATTGGGAATGCCTCTAGCCGCTCCCCATTGAATATAATGCTTGTTGATGTTTCAGATAGATACTGCTAATTATTTTAAGGAACTGTCCATTTATTCCTATGCTCTCTAGTGGTTTTAATAGGAATGGATGCTGTATTTTGTCAAAAGCTTTTTCAGCATCTATTGATATGATCATATGATTTCTGATAGTTTTGTTGTTGATATAATTGAGTATACTAACAGTTTTCCTAATATTGAACCAACCCTGCATTCCTGGAATAAATTCTACTTGATCATAATGTATTATCCTAGTGATAACTTGTTGTAATCATTTTGCTAAGATTTTACTTAAGATTTTTTGCATCTATATTCATCAGGGAAATAGGTCTATATTTTTCTTTCTCTGGTTTAACTCTTCCTGGTTTAGGTAATAGCACCATATTGGTTCCATAGAAAGAGTTAGGCAGAGTTCCATCTTTCTCTATTTTTCCAAAGAGTTTATATAGAATTGGAGCCAATTGTTCCTTAAATGTTTGGTAGAATTCACTTGGGAATCCATCAGGCCCTGGAGATTTTTTTTTAGGGAGTTCAATAATAGCTTGTTGAATTTCTTTTTCTGAGATAGGTTTATTTAGGTATTTAATCTCTTCTTCATTTAACCTGGGCAACTTGTATTTTTGTAAATATTCATCCATTTAACTTAGATTATCTAATTTATTGGCATAGAGTTGGGAAAATAATTTTGAATTATTACTTTAATTTCCTCCTCATTGGTGGTGAGTTCACCTTTTTCATTTATGATAGTAGCAATTTGGTTTTCTTCTTTCTTTTTATTAATCAAATTGACCAGAGGTTTATCAATTTTATTGTTTTTTTCATAATACCAACTTTTGGTTTTATTTATTAATTCAATAGTTTTTTGCTTTCAATTTTATTAATTTCTCATTTAATTTTTAGAATTTCTAATTTGGCATTTAATTGGAGATTTTTGATTTGTTTTTTCTCTAATTTTTTTAGTTGCTTGTTTAGTTCATTGATTTCCTCTTTCTCCAATTTATTCATATAAGTATTTAGGGCTATAATAGATCCCCTGAGAGTTGCTTTGAATGAATCCCTTAGGTTTTGGTATGTTGTTTCATTATTATCATTATCTAGGATAAAATGGTTAATTCTTTCTATAATTTGTTTTTTGGTCCACTCATTTTTTAAAATGAGGTTATTCAGTTTCCAATTTATCCTGGGTCTATATCTCCTTGGCCCATTATTGCATATGACTTTTATTGCATTGTGATCTGAGAAAGCTGTATTCACTATTTCTGCCTTTCTGCAGTTGATCATTAGGTTTTTATGTCCTAGGACATGGTCAATTTTTGTGTAAGTTCCATGTACTGCAGTGAAAAAGGTATATTCCTTTCTATCTTTGTTCAGTTTCCTGCATAATGCTACAATATCTAATTTTTCTAACAATCTATTTACCTCCTTAACTTCTTTCTTGTTTATTTTATGATTCGATTTATCTAGATCTGATAGCAGGAGGTTGAGGTCTCCCACTAGTAGAGCTTTGCTGTCTATGACCTCATGTAGATCTTTCAGCTTCTCCTCTAAGAATTTGGGTGCTGTCCCACTGGGTGCATATATCTATTCAGTATTGAAATAACTTTATTGTCTATGATACCTTTTAGGAGGATAAAGTGTCTTTCCTTATCTCTTTTAATGCTATCTATTTTTGCTGCTGCTTTGTCTGAGATATAGATTGCTACCCCTGCTTTTTTTACTTCAGCTGAAGGATAATATATTTTGCTCCAACCTTTTACCTTTACTCTATATGTATCTCTTTGCTTCAAATGAGTTTCTTGTAAGCAGCATATTGTAGGATTCTGGTTTTTAATCCACTCTGCTATTTGATTACGTTTTAAGGGAGAGTTCATCCCATTCACATTCAAGGTTATGATTACTAATTCTTTTTCCCCTCTGTGCCATCTTCCCTCTATTTGTATTTTCCCCCTTCCCCACCCCTTTATCCATATTCCCCAGTATTGTTTCTGAATACCACCCTCTTCAGTGTGTTTGCCCTCCTATATCACCCCTTCCACTTTCTTTCCCCTTTCCCTTTTTCCTTTTCCCTTTCCTTCTTTTAGTTATTTCCCCTTTTTCTCCCCACCCCCTTCCCTTTCTCCATCCCCCCCTCCCCTTTCCCCCTTTTAATACTTGAAAGGTTAGATGTTTTATAAGTTAACTGAGTATGTGTAGGTTGACTTTAAACCAAGTCTGATGAGAAGAAGATTCAGGTGTTTCTCATCTGCTCCCTTCTTCCCCTCTATTACCATAGGTTTTTGAACCTCTTAGTGTAATGAGATTTACCCCATTCAATCCCCTCCCTCCTCCTGTCTCTTTCCTGTCACCCTTTTAAAGGAGGTAGTGTTTTATAGCTCATTCTATCTAAATCATAGAAAATTCTGAGTATCTGTCCCTTCTAGTTCAGTATATTCTATCAAATAGAGTCACAATTCCTGAGATTTATTAGAGGTTTTTCTCCCAAGTGGGGTTAAAGCCAGTTACATCTCTTTAGATAGCAGTCTCATGGATAGGTCATGAATGTCCATCATTTCTGGCTAGGTATATTCTCTCTGTTAGAGTTACAATACTCAAGATTTATGAGAATCTTTTTTCCCCCATGCTGGGATATAGCCAGTTTCAACTTACTGGATAGCATTTTTTTTTTCCTTTTACCACCCTCCCCCTTTTTTTAACCTTTTCATGTGTCTCTTGAACCTCCTGTTTGATGTCCAAATTTTCTGTTTAGCTCTGGTCTTTTCATCGGAAATTTTTGGAATTCTTCCATTTCATTAAATGTCCATCTTTTGCCCTGGAAGAGAAGGCTCAGCTTTGTGGGAAAGTATATTCATGGCTGCATTCCAAGCTTCCTTGCTCTTCGAAACATCTTGTTCCAGGCCCTTCGATCCCTTAATGTTGATGCAACCACATCCTGCGTGATCCTTACTGTGGCTCCTTGATATTTAAATTGTTTCTTTCTGGCTGCTTGCAGGATTTTCTCAATTATCTGATAATTCTGGAGTTTGGCCACAACATTCCTTGGTGTTTTCATTTTAGGGCCTTTTTCTGGTGGGGATCGATGTACTCCTTCAATAACTACTTTTCCCTCTGATTCCATGATATCAGGGCAGTTTTCCATCACTAGATCCTGTAACATTTTTCTCTTCAATGTTTTCAGGAAGTCCTATAATTTTCAGGTTGCCCCTCCTTGATCTATTCTCAAGGTCAGTGGTTTTGTTGATGAGGTATTTTACATTTTCTTCTATTTTTTCTATTTTTTGATTTTGTTTAACTGACTCTTGCTGTCTCATGGAGTAATTAGTTTCTGGCAACTCCATTCTTTTTTTTGGGGGGGGGGGGAGTTTTCTTCATTAACCTTTTGCAACTCCTTTTCCAATTGGTCAATTCTACTTTTGAAAGAGCTTTCCATTTGACCAATTGAGGTTTTGAGAGACTTATTCTCACTTTGTATTTGTCCAGTTGATGATCTGAGAGATTTATTCTCCTTTTGTATTTGTCCAATTGTACTTTCTGCGGTTTTGTTTTCTTGTTCAAGGTATTGTCTCTCCCAAATTTTTAAGCTCCTTCCTTATTTCTTCAAGGAAGTCTTTCTGTGCTGAAGACCAGATCGTATTCTCTTCAGAGGTTCTAGGTCTTTCTGAGTTGGGGTCTTTCCCTTCCAAGAATTTTTCTATGGAGCCACCTTTCTGCTGACCCGTCTTCATTTTACTAAGACCTTGAGTTGGGGAGGGGCTGGTTCACTGGGGCTTGGGATTGCTAAAGGCTTTACTCACTGAGTGCAGTTCCTCTGGCTGGCCAGTAGGAGGTGTTGGTTGCTTTCTCTGGAGTGTCTGTGACCTTGATTGAAGCCTTCTCCCTTTGCTCGAAGGGAGGAGTTGGAGCTATTGAATTCTTTTGCCTTCAATCAATGGTGGGCTTTACCCTGGCTTGAGGTCATTCCTCAGCTGGGCTGGTTATTCTGCTTACACACATGGGCCTGAGGCAGAAGTAGTCTGCATTTGTTTGTTTGGGAAGAGGTCTGAGCTGTAATGGGACTCTGAGTTCCTCAGACCAGAGGAGCCCAAGGATGGTGTCTGCAGCTCTCCTACACCAGAACTCTCCCCCCAGCCCTGTCCGCAAGCTCCTGGAGGACAGCACCAACGCCAGTGCCTCTCCTAGCCTAGTTGACTCAAGCCTCTGCTGTCTAGCCCCACCACTGATCCAGCAGGTCCAGCTATCAGGGCCCTCAGACTCCTGGCTCCAATTCAGTTGTTAATCTGGTTGATCAGGGGCAGATCCTCCCTCTGAGCCCAGACTCACCCACCTGAATTCAGCCAATGCTGCTGCTGGAGACAAATCTTGAGGTAGTTGTTCTTTCTCCTGGCTTTTTTCTGAGTTTTGTGGGTCGTATTTATTTTAAGAGGTTTGTTTCATGTGATAGATGGGGAAGAGATCAGGAGACTTTAGAACTGTGCCTGTCTTCTCTCCACCATCTTGGCCGGAAGTCCGTGTCCTTCATTTTCAAAGAGGACAAATGACATCCAGGTGATGTCTTGACTGGCTAGTGAATTAGATTTGTGATGAAGAGTTGCACAGAATCATCAGGTTCAGTCTCTCTTCTGAAACACTTAAGTCTAATGGTAAGACAAAAGTCAAAAATACTGTCAATCGCCTGGCCTGCAGTGGATGATGTTAGTGTCTTTGATGTCTAACCAAGCTCTAGGTACTCCACAGCACTTGTTTTAAATGCCTTTATGGATATTGGAATAAATTGGTCTAAACCACTCATTCTGATGGGTAAAAGTCTTTACATGCTTATAGTACACATCCCCCTAACTCATTTTGAGTCCTGTTGGCCACCCTCAGCATTTATTAGACCATCTACATGGAGGATTTTATTGGAGTGTTGTTGCTGCATATGCTACAGCTTCTTGGAGTCATAGGTGAGAGTTAGGTGAAAGGTAGAAACCAAAGTTGGATGAAGTTATGTGACATAGATTTGTAAGGACATGTTAGATAGAGTGGTGGGACTAAATTCAATAAAATTCATCTTCCTGAGTTGATCTCAGACATTTTCTAATAGTGTGACCCTGGGCAAGTCACTTAAGGCTGTTTGCCTCAATTTTTCTCACCTCTAAAATGAGCTGGAGAAGGAAAGCACTGTGGTTTCTTTGCCAAGAAAATCTGACAATTAGACACAACTGAAAGTGGTTCAATAAAAAAAATTATAAATTTGGAATGGATTGCACCCTGCCTGTGATTTTTCTCTACTTTTGTTCAATGGCATGTGAGCAAGCATGATGGCAACAAATGATGGAAGTGATCAAAAATGAAGTTTGACTTCTCAAACTGGAGATAATGATGAGGGCGGGGGGAATTCAAGAGAGGAGAACAAAATAGAACTGAATTGGTTCACCAAGGAATGATGTTGGAAAGATGAGGAGAGAGTAGATAGTGCAGGGGAGATAACTTGGGAGAAAACTGGATGTCATGGTGAGAATAAATTATAGGGTTATGTTAGAGAAGAAAGTGGAAGATTTGAAAAACACAGTAGATGAAAGAAAAGACCAGAATTCTTCAACATGGAAGTGGTACATTTGTGAATGATGGCAAGATCAAGGGTTTGATCATCTTTGTGTGTGGCTAAAGTGGGGTGAGGTAGTAGTTCATGGGAGGAGAGTGAATTAAGAAACTGGATGATTGTGCTATTTGAGGGAGGATCAATATGTATGAGGGCAGGAGTGAGGGAGGAAAGAAACGTAAGTCTATTTAGTTCTGTTTTTATCACTAAATGTGTGGGTGACTGGGTAAAATATTTCCCTTTCCATTTCCTCTATAAAATAGAATTGAATTTGATGAAATCTAAAGTCTCCCAATCTCTAAAATTCTATAATTCTATCTTTGCTGAGGACATCATTCGTCTATACTTGAATGCTTTGTTTCATTGCTAAGAATTAATTCCCTTGTAGGAACCTAGAACCAATGACTGATCAGGAAATTCATGCCATCTATAGTCTCCAGGCCTGGTCAAAAGCAGGAATGATAAACACCAATAGCTATATAATTTTTTCTTGTATTAAGTGAATCTAACTTCTCAAGTATTCAAAAAATATAAATTGAGGATAAGAATAAAAATTGAGTGAGCAGCTATTCTGTGTGTAGAGTGTAGTACTATAGACTCTGGGAGATACAAAGCTTAGTCAAGGCTCTATCCTCAAAGAGTTTACAATGTGAAAAGTATCGAATGCTCTTATTATCTGAAACATGTTGTTAATAATAATTGATAGCCTTAATGTAATTCTTTATGCTTTGCAAAGCACTTTACAATTATTATTTCTTTTAGTTCTAACAACAATCCTAGGAGGTAAATGCTATTGTTAGTTACATTTTACAGTTGAAGGAACTGAGGCAGATAGAGGTTAAATAACTTGTCCACATAGCATATAGCACATAGCTAAGTTGCTTCCTCTCATCAATTACCATGTGTTCTGGAACCAATTGGCTAATTTTAATAGCAACATCAATAAATCATATGACACAGTGGCACAGTGGATAGAAAGCTGACCATACAGACCTAAGATCAAATCCTAATTTTGATGCATATTGGCTCTATGACTTTGGGTAAGTCAATTAATCTCTAAATGTTCTAGGTAACTCTGAGATAATTAGTGGGAGAAAAGGTACATTTAACCTGCATTTCTAGATAGAGTTTCTTCAATGGGAAATTTCTTATTTCAAAGAATTCACAGATCCAGTCCCTAAACCTAATTAATTTGATAAACCACCTGGAAAATTAATGTGATGCATTCCAAAGTCCAATTTTCTGATGACTAATATTTAAGAAAATACACACACATTCACAAAGCACACACACACACACACACACATACACACATATATATTTATGTATTGTGTGTGTGCATATATACATATACATGCATACAAATATATATGCACACTCAAACATCTTCTATACACACTAATTACATATATATTTACACAAGTGTATTATGCATATAATATACACATATATACATGTATGCATGTATTTACTACTCACCATCCCAGTATTGATAACTAAATCTAGAATATGCAGGATATAAATATTGTTTTTAAAAAATTAAGTCCGTGCTACAGTGGGTAAAAGACTGAACTTCACCATACTTGACAAGAAAAGCCTGTCCTGGGATATTTCTTTGGAAATTATTTCATTTTTCCATGTTTCACTCCTGGGCAATGGATTAATATTGTGGGTGTGGGGGACAAGATGGAAAGGAAGAAGTTAAAGTTATTGTTTTCCCCAAACAGTAATAATTTTGCCACAGGACATGAAAAAGCAGTTCTAGGGGGAATAGTTCCTTCATGTAAAAATACTCAATTTCCTTTGAAAGTTAGGGTCAGCTTTTCCATGGACAGAGCTGCTTGGACTCATCACAGCCATTCTCCTATCGGCGGGGTTCCACTCCACTCCAGGGTGAATGTTAATTCATCTTGCAGCCATGAGTCCAGACAATCCATCAGTGAGCTCCAAAAGCTCTTAGACAAATCATCACTTTGGTAACCTTACAAATGCTCCTTGGACACTGCACAGGGTTTGGCTCTAGTTTGATTAGCCAGGGCTTGGATTAACTGGCACCAATTTTCAACATTTGGAAAGGTTTTTAATGTCTTGTTCTCAGCCATGGAGGACCAAAGAAAGAGGTGACAGAGGACTACATTCTGAAAAAGTCAAGCTAGAGAGGAGAGTAGGTGCCCAGCTATCTCCTATGAAAATGACTTTATCTTATATCTTTCTCTAAGGGTTTGTGAAATTGAACCATTATTTTTAGATACAGTGAAATCAATACTACTGGATTTTTTTCTCAACCATTTATTATATTTAGATAGCACTTACATCAGGGATAGCTAAAATATTTCACAAACATTATCTTGTTTTTCAAGAACCAATTGGGAACACAAGTCAGTAGAGTTTTGATCTAAATTCTCCTTGGCCATTAGTCACTGCCCAGTGTCTACAAGTACAGGGCTTAGTGCCATATTTAGTGATCAAAAGAGGCAAATTGATTTAACTAACATAACATAAGTCAGCAGCATTGTGTAGTGGACATAGGGCTACCCTTGTCATTAGAGTAATTGGGATTCAGGTCATGTGTCTGATACATACTAATTGGGGCCATGGATAAATCATTTAACCTCTTAGTGTCCCCACAGCTACTTAAAAGTATTAGTTATAGGGAAAGTGCAAATATGAATCAGTGGAGGGAGATTCCCCATTTGTAGAATTCTACATTGATGAAATCTTAAGTCCAAAGTAAAATAAAATGAAATAAAACCTGCCAGTTAGAGAAACAGCTTGGCCTGTTTAAAAACCAGGGAAATGCATGGACTGGACTTCTACCTCAGGTCTTTACTAACTATGTGACCTGGGTAAATAAACTAACCTCTAAGTCTCAGTTTCCATATTTGTAAGATGCATTTTACATACTTGTCAGAATTATGCCAACTTATGAAGACCTGTAAGAGTTTAATAAAGACATTTTCTGTGAGTATTTATACTTCAGATACCTACCAGCATTACAAATCAGTTTAATTAGAAATAAGAGAAAGTGATGGAGAAAATGTTAGCAATGCAGAGTTAACCTTAAACGTGTATCTGTCATGCATTTATAGAGACCTGGTTGTCAAATATTCACTAGTATACCAGTGCTTATTGTGAAAAATAAAATGAGATATTTGTAAAGAGCTTTGTAAATCTTTATATGTTATATGTATCAATAACTATCTTATTTCAATTCTTATGAAATGTCTTTTAGATCAAATTTAGTTGTAAGAATGAAAAGGAAAGCCATAATAACAGAAAAAGACATGTCTGCATATGTATACATACGAACTATATATGTATTCTTATACATGCATATGCATGTTCACATATCCTTTATAATAGCTCCTTATCAAATTGTATAATGTATACTTATGTATGATATATACATATAAGTTTATATATCTATGACTAAATATTCATATGGATGGGTGGAGTGAAAAGAACAATAAATAGACTTGGAATCAGGAGACTTGGGTTCATCTCTCAGATCTGTCTCTAATTACTTTAACCCCAATAAGAATATGTTTTAACCCCCTTGAGGAGAAGAGTTGTTTTGTTCTTGTCTTTTTTCTTGTATGAGCAAACATGGTATCTTGTACCTAGTAAGTGACTGATAAATGTTTGAATGGCATTGAAAAGGCTGATATTATGTAAATAGTTTTGGAGTAGAGGTCAATTCCATTTTAGTTTTGTAAAACATAAAATAACATAGAGAACTGAAGATAATTTTCATCTGAAAACTTTAGAGCTTTGACAACCATTAATTAAAAGATCTTCAGAATTCATTGGTAAGAAATGGTTGAGAGTCTATACAAGTCTACACAATATTTCATTAAACTAGCATACGTTTATTTAGAGGTTTTAAGTCACTTTTCACTCAATGTAATTCTTCTTGACTTTAGTTTAAGTGGTACTTAGAATTGTGTTCTTCCCCATAAGCATTCATGTACTTTATAGAAACACAGGGCAATGGCAACAGTGCTGGGCTTGAAGTTAGTGGATCTGGGTTGAAATTCTTGTTCTGCCAGTTATGAGTTGTATGACTTAAGGCTAGTCAATTTATTTAAGTTTTGGTTTCCTCATCTATAAAATGAAGCGATGAAGGGTTGGATTACATGGTCTCTATACCTTCAGCTTTAAATCTATGATTTAAATGAAGCCATTATATCAGAAACATCTAAAATTACTAATAATTATGTATTTTAGTGAAATAAGATCATCAAATATTAACATTCTAAAGATAAATTAGGTTACCCTAATTAGTTGAGGAAAATATAACTAAAAGATGTTATGTGATCTGCTCAAGGTCATGCTGTGCCTGGGACAAAATCCAAGATTGTCGTTCCTTCAAAAACAATGTCCTTTACCCTATATTATATTATACTACCTCCTCCATTTTGTCAAGTGGAACCGAGATAAACCAATGGCTACTAATATTTTCCTTGGTCATCCAAGAAGACAACTCAGAAACAAATCAGAAAACAAATTTCCCCAAACTCTATATCCACTGATTTTAGAAATCCACAAAGGAAATGCTAGTGAGGGGAATTTTCTTTACTAATGCTTGTCAAAGTCCATCTGTGACTTAGATGAGTCCTAGGGAATAGTTTGAAAATATAGAAGTAAAATAACTTCCTCAGACTCACACAGACAATAGGTGATGAAAATGGATGCAAGCAGAGGTCTTTGTGGTTCTAAACCTAGTATTCTACACTACATGCCTTCTTGAATCTATATGCATCTCCTAATTAGCCTTCAGAAAATGTTTTTACGGGTCAAAGCAATATGTTAAACATTCATAAGTTCAATGAGGTTATACTGGCTACTTCGGCAATTTCTTTTTCCGTTTGGATTCAGTGCTGATGTCCTATAGTGACAGTTTTACAATAGTTACAGGAAATGTAAAACTGCTTGCACCTTATACAATAGTAGAAGTTAAAGGATGAAAGGGTTGCCAATCCTCTCCTCACTGATCATGTTTTGAGTGGCTATTTTGGGTGGTTTCCCCCTGAGTATGCATTTGAAGGTCATAGCGTATTTTCCTAAGAGGGAGGAAGAATGGTGTTAGTTTCAATAAACTTATAATTATATCAGGAAAATCCTAGAGCAAAGATGCAAGACCTTTTTCTTACTTGTCAATGTTTCCATTGTGCTTTTGGAACAATTTTTCACATGTGCCTGTAGTGTCTCAAGAATGAAGACCATCTCAGAGTAATGCAGGTTGACACATAAATTTGGACTGGATCATTGTCAGTAGAAAAGTTAAAATGCTGCCTGGTAGTAGGTAGTGTTCACTTTTTTCCCCCTCACTTCTTATTTTTTTATTTCTTTTTCTTTTAGTTCTTTTTTTTCTAAGGCAAATTCTTCATATTAATTTCAATTTTTAAGAAGATTGAGATTTTTTAAGATCCAAAATGTTTTGGCTAAGATTTAACTTTTTTTTAATCCTATTGGAATATAGTTTGCCACTGTATTTCATACTCAACTCAAACAGCATGTATTTCTAGAAACAAAAGCAAAAAACTCAAGATTTTAAAAATCTTTTGATATTACAGATAGTTAAACCAGTTACTGGTTTTATTTCAGAGAATTAGAGTTATTGAAAAGAGGAATGTACTACTCTGTAAAATGTTTACACACACACACACACACACACACACACACACACACACATACACACACATAAACATTTTAGTAAATATCAATTGGTCCTGTGTTGGAAAGTTGTCTAAAAAATTCTTGACTGGATCCAAATTGTATAAGAAAACTTCCAATGTCCCCTCTGACTTGGAGATTCTGTAATTCTGAAAAGTCAGAATTGTTAATCTTGGGACATCAATCAATCAATAACTTACTATGTACCTACCAGAGAGCATACTGAGCATTCTATAAGCACATTTATAGAACAGGCAGAATCTAGTATTTTTTTTCCTGTTCTGTGAGAAGGCTCTGGGGCAATTTCTCTATGAGCTCAGAAACTTGGTCCTTAAGAATTTTCTCTTCCTTTTTGGTGATTTTTCGAAAGTAAAGCAATTTGAGGTTTCTTCTACTTTTTCATGATTCTCTGGATAGACAGTTTTTGAATTCTTTCACTTTAGGCCATAAAAATGTTCTTGGAATAGTCACCCTTGTGGTGTTTAACTTTGATCTTCCTGGCATATATATGAGTCTTATACATAGCTCAACTGACAAATTCTTGTAGACAGAGAGGTAACAAATTATAGAAGGCAGTATATGAAAAGTGCCAAATGACTGGTACAGATAATAACTTCTACTGGATCTCAAGAGATGGAGAATTGAACAGAGTAAGGATTTACTTTCTTTAGCCTGAAGGAAAGAAGTCAGAAGAAAAGTATTTGATTGCATTTTATAGTCAGAGTAATTACTACTTGGCTTGTGAAATACTACTGGACAATGGAGAGATACATGATGACTGTAAGTAGGTTGCAACACATAGCAAATCAGGAATTATGAAGAACTGAGGAAAGGAAGCCAGAGCTCTGTCCCAAGCCCTCCTCTCTATGAATTTAATTTGATATACTCAATGGTTTTATGAATTCACTTATATACTTAGTGTTAATTTTCAGTTATACTTATGGAGGGCTAACTTCTTTGCTGGCCTCCAGTCTTACATCTCCAACTGCCTATAAGACATAGCAAATTGGACATCTTAAGCACAACTCAAAAACTGAACTCATCTTTTCCTCAATCCTCTTCTCTTCCTACTTTACTATTACTGTTGAGGGTAGTAGCACTCAGTTACCTAGGCTTGAAACTTGAGTGTCATCCTCACTCTCAGCCCCATATTCAATCTCTATGCCATTACCTTCATAGTTTCTCTTGCATATGCTGCTTTCTCTCTTCCAATACTGCTCACACCCTGAAACAGTGTCTCAACACATTGACTATTGCAATAGCCTGGCTAGTCTGACTACCATAAGACTTTTTCATTCCAATCCATCCTTCACTCAATTGTTAGAATAATCTTCTTAATGGTATAAATATGACCCCATCACTCCTACCCCTACTCTATAAACTCTGATGGCTCCTTATACTTACAGAGTTAATTTAAATCCTCTGGTATTCAAATCCCTTCTTAACCTATCTGTACCCATTCCCCTTCCCATCATTTAATATCTTATCCACTTCTCTCTCCTATCCCTCCATATACTTTGCTATCTAGCTAGTCTTACTGTTTCTTGAATTAAATACTCTATCTCTCTACTCTGAACATTTTCGCTGATCATTTCTCCCATCAAGAATGCTCTGTATCTCTTCTGATTTCTTGGGCTTCCTAAAACTCTCATTGAAAGTCCGACCTCCTATAGAAACCATCTCCCAATACCACTTAATTCTAATATTAATTACTTCCAATTTATCCTATATATAACCTTTTTGTACATAGTTGTTTGCCTACTGTCTCCCCCATTAAATTATAGGCTTCCTTAGAGCAGGAATTGTCTCTTGCCTCTCTTTATATCTCTAGCACTTTAGCCTAGAACTGAGCACAAGTAGGTACTTTATAAATGACTATTAACTGACTTTTGATTGATCAGAGAAATGCATGCTTGAAAAATATGAGTTAGTTATATAGCATAGGGGAGGGATGACCGATGGACAACTTGTATATTCCAATTGAGTCCTTCTCAGGGGCAATGAGAAAGGTCTTTAATACATTGGGTATACTCTCTGTGATAAGCTTCACTGGACAAGAGTTCCATGAGATGGACAGGAATGGATGGGATACAATCTGCAACACTGGAGGGAAAACTAACATTAACAAGATTAAGACTGATCCATTTAAGTACTTGAGAGTAATAACTTCCATGCACCAATTCTTTTCTTTCTGAAGAAAACATGAAAACTGAGAAATACAAAGAAATGAAAGAATTAGAATTAAATGATTCCTAAAATGCCTACAAATCCTTAGATTCTAGACTAGGATATATATGGGGTGTTCCAAAATTCAGTACAGTTTAAAATTTTAATACCATAAATTGACTTCAAAACTTTGTTTGTATATACATATATAATATATATATATATTTGCACATTCATATATATATTTATTTTATAAAAGTATACACATACACAGATTATATGAATATGCATGTGTACTCTCAAGGGCAGCTGAGTGGCACAGTGGATACAGTGTTGGACACAGAGTTGGGAATATTCATTTTCTTAAGTTCAAATCCAGCCTCAGACATTACCAGCTGTGTGACTCTGGGTAAGTCACTAAATCTTGTTTGCCTCAGTTTCCTCAACTGTAAAATGAGCTAGAAAAGGAAATAGCAAAACATTTCAGTATATTTGCCAAGAAAACTCCTAATGGAGTCACAAAGAATCAGGCAGAACTGAAACAACTATATAATATATATATGTATATATGTGTGTATATATATATATTCATATGCACATGTATCTGTGTATATATGCATGTGCATACTCATGAACATATGTCCACATGCATGCGTATATGAATACATATACTTGCTTAAATCAGACTCCTGAATTTAGAAATCCTCTCAACAACTGTGGTAGATACTGGGTGACCATCCAGGCTCTACTTGAACATTTCCATGACAGAGAAACACTACTTTGTGTGATGATTAAGTTATCTCTGGGCAGTACCAATGATTATATAAAGTTCTTCCCTGAGCTGAGATGACATTTTCTTCCTTTGACTATCAAGCACTAGTCCTATTTCTGCCCTCTAGAGGTAGGCAGAAAGCCTAAGTCTACTCCAGTCTTATTTTTCATCCTTTCTCCTTTAATTCCTTCTATGACAGTTTCTAGATCTTTTACTATCCTGTCTGTCCTTTCTGAACATATACTAGCTTATTAATATCCTTCCAAAAATGTGGAATCCAGAACTGAATATAAAATTATAGATGCAGGCTGATCATTTCTAAGGGTATATTTAGTGTAGACTAAAATTGCATTGGCTTTTTAAAAACAGTTATGTCACACTTTTGATATATTGATATTATAATTCACTAAAATTTCCCTGCCTTTTTTCACATGAAATATTATTAAGAAAGGACTCTCCTACTCTATACTTGTTCAATTAATTCTTTGAACTGAAATGGAGCACTTTACAGTTATCTTTGTTAAAATTCATCTAGCTAGTTTTATCTTGCAGTTCTAGCCCGCTGAGATCTTTTTGAATCTTAACTGTGCTATACTATACATATTAAGCTATCTCTCCCAGCTTTGTATCATATTGCAAATAACTCACATTTCAATGTGCTTTTAAAGCTGACAAAACAGTTTTCTTCTTACATTCCTTTGAGGTAGGTTGAGCAAGAATTATATTCATTTTACATAGGAGGAAATTGAGGGGTATAAAGGTAAGATGACTTGCCTGTGGTCATTTAGCTGGTAAGCATCAAAGCCTCAGCTCAAAACTAAGTCCTGAGTTGAAACCCTTTTGAACTGAATTGAAAATGAATTGAAAGTCTTTTCACTATGGTATATTATTTTACCTTCACAGTTGTTAAAAGCATGCTTCTGATATCTTCATCCAAATACTTGATAAAAATGTTGACTTGGGGGAAAGATGTTAAATCTTTTACCTTGTGGCATATCACAAGAGCCTCAGTCAACTTGTAACTAAAGTCTTCCTCTCATTTTTGAATCAAAATATAGTTGTCTGTAGGCATTAGGTAGAAAGAAATAAGTATACATAGAAAGATAAAGTAATTACTGCATACTTAATATGAACTAGGCACTATAATAAGAATATCTGAGAATCCATATAAAAGCAAACAAAATAGTCCCTGCCTTCAAGGAGGTTATAATCGAACAGGGGAAAATATATTAAAGACAAATAGAAAGGTATAGGAAGAGAACACTAAGGACATTGGAGGATATTGGTTAAAGTGGTGATTGCTTGGTTCTGGGCAAGATAAGGCAAAAAGCTGGTCTATGAATATGATGGTTAGAGAGTTGGACCATGGCAAAGAGACTGCAAAAAAGAGCTGATACCATTATAATTGATATAATTATTGAAAAGAATAAATAAGATGGAAGAAAGTCATCTTTACCATTACTCTGTTATAGGGAACCTGTATTAGATTGCCTTGCCCACACTATTTTCATTATATAGTCCTGAAATGATTTTAGAGTTAATGAATGAAGGATTTATTCCCATAGTGTTCTGTCCAGGCACTGAAAAGAGGACTGCCATTTCTGTTTTTTTCTTCTAACTTCTAGGTTTTAATTCTATCCTTCCTTTCCCTCTCCCTCATTTCTGATCAGATAGAAATTGCTCTAGATGACCCAGGTTTTTTTCTTCTCTTACAATTGATCCCTTCCCTTCTTAAATTTCAAAAGGGTAAATGAAGGTGAATGTAAAGTAGATAAATTCTACCCATGTTGCCATTCTTCAATCATTTCAGTATGATCCAACTTTTTGTTACCGAATTTTTGGTTTTCTTGGCAAGAGACTGGAATGGTTTGACAGTTCCTTCTCCAGCTCACTTTACATATGAGGAAACTGAAGCCAAAAGATTTTGCTTAGGAACACAGAGTGAGTAAATGTCAGAGGCTGGATTTGAATTTTGGGTCTTCCTGACTTCCTTATCCAGCTGTCTGAGATGCACTTTATCTCTTTCTTTTTCTTCTTTTCCTCATGTTTTCTTATTTTGTTCTCCTTTATACCCTTTTTTTCTTCAGATAATGTGTTTTACTGATTTATTTTTTCTTTTCTTTTCTTTTCTTTTGTTGCAAATTTACTTGGAGGAAATGATTAGATGCCATTCACTTACACTTAGAAGATCTTGTCAGTATTCTCTCTCCTAAGAGTATTTGTACTCTTCATTTACTCTCTAAATGACTTTGTCTTTCATTTTTAAATTATGTTTTTGGCATTAGTATTCAGGTAAAGGAGGTTCTGTTTGAGGAGCTGGGCTTTACTGAAGCCCATGCATGTGGCTGCCTTTGGAAAATATGAACCTAGCCATTAGAGAAGTGGGGTGGTGATTGGAATCATTGAATTTACAAACAATTCAATTCCCTTTTTACCAATTCTAGGTCTACTAAAAATGCAATCTGAAACATCTTGGTTTATTCAGTTCTAAAACCTCAGAAAATCCTTGGAAGTACATCATATGAAGAAAGATACAAATTAATTTAACAAGGGGAAAGGAATAAGTATTTATATAACACCATTTATGTTCTAGACACTGCTAAATATATATATATATATATACACATGCATAAATACACACATATAAATTGCTAATCTATCTCTTCACATATATAGATTAGCTTCATAGAAATATAATATATCTTTATAAATATACTATATGTAATCTTATTTGATATATACTATCTTTATATATACATGTTATATATATACATATTCTATTTTATTTGATCTTGAATTGAGAATTCATTTGTTTAAATTAGTCATTATTGATAAGTATGTGCCTTCACCAAAGTCCTCTACCAATGCTTGTTTGTATCATGGTGCAAGGTTGAAAGGCAACATTAGAAGGAATAAGAGCACCAGATCTGGAATCAGAAAGGATAACTACAAGTCCTACATTTTCCCAGGATTTTGACCATGGAAAAATATTTAAACTTCACTTTCTTTATCATCAGAATGGAGATAACAACTGCAGCACTTCTTTCCATGGAGTTTCTATGAGAAATAAATTTCATTTTTGCATGTATATATGTATATAAGCTTTCCAAATCTTAATGAATGAAATAAACTTCTATGATTTTGTTTATATTGGGACTGCCAGTGAAGAAACTCTTCCAATGCAGTTTTATAATAGTTTCACAATTTATAGCATTAGACTTGACTTGAGCATATACAGGCTAAGTGATTGATCAAGGTTCATGCAACCTTTATTTGTCAGAGCTTGGTCTTGAATTCAGGTTTTCCTGACCCAGGATCCAAAGAGTCATGTGAGTCAAAGTGTTACTTTGCTCCAAAAGTATATTCATTATTAATAAGTTGGCATTATCACTCTAATTCATTTATTGTTCATTCATTATTATATTAAAGTAAACACAGTCTGAGGCATAGAGTTTTGGCCTTGGCGGCATGAAGCTCTGGGTTCAAGTTCAAACTATGGCACATACCTTTTGTTTGACCCCAACCAAATCACTTATTTTTTTCCTATTTTGGTTCAGTGCCAATGACCTGTTGAAAACCTGGATTTGAAATTACTCAAGGTCCCAAACAACTCTCTAAGACAATAAGAAAATAAGCTTCTAAAGAATTACTAGACTACATTGATAGAGGAATTTTCCTTATTAAGAGTTAAGAACTTTACACCAATAAAGTCACAGGTAGAGGTCAAATAATAATTGTAATTATTGATGGCTGTGCCATTAGTATGCAGGATCTGGAAGGTTTAAGTAAGTTGGAAAGGCATCAAGTACCATCTGGATGATGAATGTATACAGCATTTGAGATAAGCCTAGATAAGTTTAGAGAGGATCATCATCAGAGAGCTGACCACTGGGTAAAGTATTTCTTGGTCAGAATGATTCATTAAACCATCTGCTTAGTCATGGAAGGGTTGTAGCCTATAGCATTGTTTCAAACTTCCACTCTGATTCAATCACTGATCCTTGAAATACAGAGGAAATATCATTTGGTAATAAATTCTATAAAAGTAATGAGGTCTTTCTTCCTTCCAGAGAATATGCACAGTTGTTCTCTGCCTGTGTTTAGTGGACCGTGTGGGAGCTCTGGGGCTGGATTCTGGCCATGTATGACTCATTACTGGGTTGATACCCTTAATTGGCTGTTGAAACTGGAACTCCCTGGACTTTCTAAAGGGAGAACCTGTCCCTCAGCTGTTCCTCTTCCTTCTGACTTCAAAGTATGAGGATTTCTCTGAGGAGTCCAGGCAGTCAATGGGGTTGCCCTTTCATCCACCTGCCTACAAGCTGGGAACACACGTTCTGCCTAAGAAAGTCTATGTCTGGAATAGGACAACTTTCCTTGTGGGTTTTCTTTCCATTGGTACAAGGTCTTTTGAAAACTCAAAATGTCTACAGTTCTGTGGCCACAATGACTCCATCTACCTCTGGAAAGGCAGTGGAGTGGCATCTCCTGTAGTACCATTAGCTCACAGCTTTGAGAGTTTGACTGTAATCAGGAGAGAAAATCTAAGCCAGTACACAAGAGTGGCCTGATATCTAGGAAGAAGTTGGATTGAGAGTGATATCATCACAATGGTCAAGCTTATTCTCTCATTTAATTGGATATAGTTGTAAATAGTTTTCATATATACATACACACACACACACACACACACACATATATTAAGTTACAAAACATTTCACATTATAATCTTTTTGGATTTTCACAATAGAATTGTGAGGTATGTTGTACAAATATTAGCATCGCTGTTTTATGGATGAAAAAAACTTGGACATGAAGTTAAGTGACTTGTCCAAAGTTACAGATTTTCTTTGAAAGAAGGAAGAAAACATATCTCTGGAAGTTGAGGAAATACAACTACTGGTCTCAAGGCGTAAGAATCCAAATGAAGTGATTAGATACTCTGACATAATATGTCAGATAAAAAGCTCCTATTGAGTTAATTGATACTTAATAAATATCTCTTAACTTTAGTTGAATTATAAGTATGATTATGCCCATTTTATAGATGTGGATGCATAAATTCACAGAAGTAAAATGACTTACCCAAGGTTATCATCCCTGTTCAATGAATCCCCTAAGTCAGACATGTGAAACAATGATTTGTTCTTCACATGGACACCCAGGCCTAGCAAGATTTGGATGTCTTCTGTTTGCTACAGACTCAGCTACAAAATAGAGAGAAAGGATTTTTTAGCTCCTTACATCAGAGATAGGAGATGGCAATGGAATGTTAATGCAGGACATTTTCATCATGGTTACTTTGAAATTTGAAATTCAAGAAACTAAAAACTAAATGTCTGGATCCAATTATTTTTAAAAATCAACAAGAAGGGGGAACTTCCTGAAAGCTAGCCTTGAGCAAGTAGGAAACATGCCATAGTGAAAAGAACCTTGTGCTGGTATCGGCTGACCTCCATTCAAAAGTCCTGGCCAGTGATCCTCAATTTTTTCATTGGCCAAACAGGGACCAAAATACCAATCTTACCAATTGCCTACTAGAAGGGACTATTATAAGCACAGTCTTTTGTAAACCTCAAGTTACTCTAGAAACACGTGATGCTGTTACCTAGTAATTTTGGTTTCCATATGCATTGGAATGCAGAGGGAAATGCATTGTATAACATCAAGGGCCAATGGTGGTATTTGCATCTGATAGGAGCACTGGAAAACATTAGTCAGGGAAAGCAAGTAGAAATTAAAAGTTCAACTTAAGGCCTACAGACCAAATATCATTACTCTTCCCCATCAATGTGGTATTGTGGGAAGAACATTGAGATTTGGAGTCAATGAACCTGGATTCTAGTCTGCAGTTAACTTGCAGTTTATCTCTCAGGTCCTAAGAAAAGTTTCCCTTTCTGCCACATGGACTTACTGATATCTTCACTATCAATATCTCAGGGTGTTGGGAGAAAAAAACATATAACAAACTTTAAGCATATTGCATATTTGTCCCGTATTTTTCATTACTTTTTTAAATTTAGAAATTTTGAATATTGTGGATAAGTTCACTTCCCTTGGCAGTATATACTTTCCAGGGATGTCCATATAGACGATGAGGTTCATGTATGTATTATCATAACTAGCTCAGTGTTTGGAAGCTCCAAAGGAAAGTGTGGAAAATAAAAGGTATTAGAGTGACAACTAAACTGAACATCTACAGAATTATTGTGTTGACCTCATTGTTGTATGCCTGTTGAAACCTGGGCAGTCTATAAGCATTATGCCAGGAAACTGAATGACTTTTGTTTGAATTGTCTTAGGAAGATAAAGTGTTGGATGTTGAAGTCCTTTCTTGAACTAAACTGCTAAACATGCTAAACATCCAATGGCTATTGCAGAGAGTGCAGCTCCAATGTGATGACCATGTTATTCAAATGTGAAATAGTCAAATGTCAAATCTCTGCCTAAAACACTATTTTAGAGAGAATTCTGAGGCAAGCTTACTTGAAGGACAGAAGAAGCAATACAAGGACACTCTCAAGGTCTCTCTGAAGAACTTTGGAATTAATTGCATAACATGGGGGACTGACAAAGGACCATCCAGCATGGTATACCTACATCAAATAAGGTGCTGTGCTCTGTGAGTGAAGCAAAATGCAGTAGGTCAAAACAAACATGAGACACAAAAATTTAGACACATCTCTACTCCAAACTACTTATGCCTGATCTATAGTAGAGCCTTGTGAATTCAGATTGCTTTGAACATATACACTCTACCTAGATTCCAATATAGTGATATTATTTTTGACAGTAATCAACCAACCATGTGTAGAATACTGTTTTTGACTTGAAGTAGAAAAATTATATACAACCCATTTTCTCAAAAATCTGGTATGACACATTCCCATGTAATTGTATATGGTTGTAAATAGGTTACATGGATATAGTATTTTAAAGTTACAAAGTACCTTTCACATTATTAGTTTATTGGCTCCTCACCATAGAATCATGAGGTAGGTGGTGCAAATAGAAGTACCTCTATCTTATGGATGAAAAAACTGACAGAAAAGTTAAGTGACTTGCCCAAGATTACAAAGCCCATTTTTTTTTTTATTCTACATCTGATACCTTTCTACTAGACCACCTTGTCCTTTCTCTAGCCTCTTTTCTACTCAAACTCTGCTCGGCATCCTAGCCAACATTTTATCTCTTCTGGTATCTGGATTGTATAGTATCTTCTGAATCTTCTTCCTCTTATATTTTATGCTTCTAAAATGTATTCATTTAATTCAATTGTGTTGTTCACTGACCACTTCCTCCTCCCCATACACCCATTCACTTTATCACAGCACTCCCCAGGACAGAAGTGATGGAATGATGTAACCAAAGATGGAAAAATAGGGGAAAGAAGTTAAGGGAGGGTGAATTTGGGAATATCAATCTGTTGACCCATTTAGCTATCATTTCCTAAGAACTTTGGAAGCTTCTTTCTACCTCTGTGCTTTCAATCAATAAAAACTGTAGCTTTTATCTGAGAAGGGAAAAATGCATCCAACCACTAGTCTAAGCTCATTCTGCCAGCTAAGTGAGCCAGAGGCAACTTTATCTCATTACTTTTCTGAGCCTGATTACTGGAATGATAGTTTCCAATTGCTCCATTATTGTCCAAACCGCCATTCGGTACTTACATTTCTCAGCAAACTTAATTTTAAAAAATGCTTGCTATTTTTTGAATTTTGTTTCCTACCTGTGGGACAGAGATACAACGTGTAATATTCAAAAAAGTCCTAAATCCAGAATAGAAGAGATCTCTGTTTGACACTTGGCTTTACCTATTCCTTAGTTGTGTGACCTTGAGCAAATCTCTTTATCTCTCTGGTCTCTGTTTTCTCCTATGTCAAAAATGAAAAAGATTCAATAGCTAAGATCCTTTCCAACTCTAACTTTTATGATTCCACCAATATTTTTAAGCAGACTTTCATGGTCTTGTCTATTCATATTCTTCCTCCTATCATTTGGACATTCCCTGAGGTTCTGTCTCAGGACTTTCTCCTTTATTTCTCCATATTTTTTCCTTTTTGAAAATGTCAGCATATCTCATTTCTAGCTATTGTCCTCTATTTCTAGGTGCAAAACTGCTCAAAGAACTTCTATTCTCATTACTTTCATTTCTTCACCTTAGACCAACTTGACAACCCCCTGCAATCTGACTTTCTATATCACTGCCTGATTAAAACTGCTCACTAAGGTTGTCAAGGATTTCCTATTTACAAAATTCATTGGCCTTTTCTCAGTTCTCATTATTCTTGACCTCTCTGAAACCTCTGACACTGTTGAACATTCAGTTTTCCTGGGTGATTTCTTCTCATTTATTCCCTGACATTGGTTTCATCTAATTTTTCATCTCCATGTCTGCCCAGTACTTCTCAGTTTCCTTTCCTGGATATCTTTCATGCATTCCCTATCTGTGAGTGTACCCACTGGTTCTGGCTTAGTATTTTTCATGTTGATTTCATCAGTTGCTATTGGTTTGATTATCATCTTAAAGCAGATGATTCCCAAATGGATACATTTCATGTTCATCTCTCTTCTGAGGTGTCATTTGACTTTGTAAACCGACTGGTAGAGATCTTTTTTTTTTTTTCTGAAGTCCCATAAGTATTTCAGACTCAACATATCTAAAATATAACTTCTTAGCTTTCTCTAAAGTCTATTTCTCTCCCTAACTTACTAATTTATGTTTTGGACAACACTTCTGCTTTTCATCCAGGCTTGCAAATTAGGACTCATCCTTGAGTCCTACCTTTTTCTCATCCTTCAATTTCAATTGGTTGGCAAATTTAGTCAATTCTATCTCTACAGCCTCTCCTAGTTCTAGCCCTTTTTAGCATTCATATAACCAGAACTTTATGCAATATTGTTATCACCTCTTGCCCAGGTCACCAAAAAGGTCTATTTACTTTTCTTTCTTTCCATTCATTCCATCTTCCACATAGACCTAAAACTTAGGTCTAATCATGTTTAAGAGGCTTTCATGATTCCTTTTTTCTTCAAAGAAAAAATGCAAAAAATTCTTTTTTGGCAATTACAATGTGGCTCTATTTTTTCTTAAAAATATTTATTGTTGCTGATGTTGTTGTTGTTATAAGTTTTCAAACCAATTTCTCATTACTCTAGACCTCACATATATCCTGTCCAAACTTGCTGACATTCTGTCTTCTCACTCTGTGCAAAGGAGGAGCAAAACAACGCTCATCCTTCTCACTTCTCCATCTTTTGGAATCCAAATTGCCATTTAAGGCTCTGCATAAAAGCATCCTAACTTGGGAGGTCTTTCCTGATATTGCTAACAATTACACTGACTCCCCACCAATGACTTTGTCCTTATTAGATGTTTTAATTTAATTATCTATGTGGTTTTTATTTCTCTGAGTAGAATATAAGCTCTTTGAAGATAGTATCTGTTTGGTATTCTCCTTATATTCCCAAGTTCTAGAATAGTTCTTGGAACATAGTCACTACACGCACATATTCACACACACTCATATGCATATGCATATGGATATACATATACATACATACATACACAATACACATACACTATACATATAAATATACATTTTCCCTTTCAGACAATTCCAACCTAACATTATATGATCCTATGGAGGTTTAGTAATAGATAGATAGATAGATAGATAGATAGATAGATAGATAGATAGATATAGCTTAGTTCAATAAACATTTAAGTGCCTATTACATGTAAGTTCCTGTTTGATATGAAGTAAAAAATATAATTGCACCATTATATTCTACATTTTTAACTTCCATCCTCATTGATTTTCTCAATTAAAATCACAGGGGCATAGTTAAATTTGTATTCCACGGCATTATAGGTAATAAACCTGGTTACTGGACTCAACATGTATACAGGGAGTATCAGAAATGTTTCTTTCTAGAGTTACACATTTATAAGTATTGGATAATGTCACTCTTGTTGTGATTCCCAGCAGTTTACCCATGATTCATGTATGTAAGCACCAAGGGATGGCTGTCAAGGTTGAAGATTGCTAACAAGTTCAGAGAATCAATGCAAAAAGTATACTTCCTGTATTGTACCCAAAAGACAAGTTTCTTTTCACAGACCCTTCTGATTGTAAGACCTAAAAGGAACATAATCTAGTTCAATCCCATCACTTCACAGATGACAAAATTTGCCCAAAGTGATCAATTTCTTGTTTGTAATAGCCTAGTGGACCCTCGAAGAAAGAGAATATTTTTTCGCCTGCATCTAACATAGAGCCTGACATATAATAGACAATGAACAAAAATACTTGAATTTTGAGAAATATCTCAAAAGATCTCAGCTGGTATTATGGATACTGGGATCATTGGAGACAACGTGGAGCAGTCTATCTTCATGACCAACATAAAGTCATTGGAATTAGTCTGTATAGCACCTTTCCTCCTCTGTTCCCTAGGGATTACAGTACTTGGAGGACTTTATCTGATTTTGATTTTTTTCTAATATTTAATATCTCCAGGGTATCATGCTCAGAAGGCAACTTGACTGATGATATCTGCATGTTTTAAACATGCTGTTATTTGCAGTCACAAAATTTGGCCTGCATTTAATTTGACATACAATTGGCTAATTATGATTGAATAGGTCACTTGTGGACCCAATTAACCACTTGCCCTTCATTTCATGGAGCAAGTGGCCAATTGTACCTGCAATTAGCTAATTAAGGACACAATTATTTCCATAGGCAATTTTGCCCTGACATAATTGTGGATCTCAAAATGGACTACAGAAAAGTAGTACTAAACAAGGTTCCTCTAAAACTTGTGTTTCATCTTTGAAATTTGTCTCTACAAATGGAACCAGGTTTAAGGGAAGACCAGGTATAAATCATAATTTGACCCATAGTAGTTGTGTTTATATATATATATATATATATATATATATATATATATATATATATATATATATGTATATAGAGTTTAGGTCAACTCCCATTAGGTCAATTTCCCATCTTAACTCTATCAAAAATTTTGTAACAGGTTTTGTCAAAGTTCTTTATTGAGAGAGTTAAAGATTTAGAGGTGGTTGGCACATGTGCCAACTCTTTGTAGGGTAATCCTTGTACTTTGTAAAAATGCATCTGAATTTTTCAAGAATACACTGCAACACAGCGACTTTAGTTAGGACTTCAGAGACCATCCAGAGTCTGACCCAGAAATGAGCAAGAATTCGTTCTACTGTGTATGTGACAACCCTAGTTTTCAAGGAAAGGATGTGTCTGCAAGGCTCAAGTCATAGCTAAAGAATTTAGAACTGGAAGGAAACTCACAGATCATGTCATTCAACCTCCTTATTTTACAGATGAAAAGATGGAGACATAGAGGTTAAGGTTCTTGCCAAGGTTACACAAGTAACAGACCTAGAGTTGAAATGTAAGTCTGCTGATTTTAAGGTCACCAACTAGCCCGCAAGGTTCACAGGCTCTAAGAAATTCTCAGCCTATTATTCTCAGCAGCAAGTTCTGAAGCAGGATCATGGTCTCAAAAATAGGCAAAGTTACAGCTCAAATAGCCCCTGTTTGGAGGAGAGTACTAAAGTCATCTTTCAACTCATTTATTTAGAATTTTAAAATGAGATATACTGTCTTGCACCATTGCTACTTTCCAATCATCGTAATTTTCAGTTAAACTGTTGAATGTTTATTTCAATGACAAGATTCTAGAAGGAACAAGGCCATGCTTTTATCTAGGTTTCAATTTTCTTATCTTTAATGTGAGGGGGTTGAGCTACAGGCTCTCAAGATTGCTTCCAGTTCATGATTTCTTTAGCATTAGGATTCTTAAACTTTGGGACCTCTCCTACTTCCTACTCCCTATTCCCTGTTAAAGTTAGGACCTTCTTGATGTCTATTAAGCATTGGGATTACAAAAATAGGCAAAATAAACAAAAGCAGTCCCTGCCCTCAAGGAATTGGCAGTCTAATTGAGGAGACAGCATTCAAACAACTTGTACAAATAATTTATCTGCAGAATAAATTGGGAATAACTTCATAAAGAAGGCAACAAAATTAGGGAGGTTTGGAAGATCTCTTGCTGAAGGTAGGATATTGAGAGATTTGAAAAAAATAGGGAAGTTAAGAGTTGAAGATGAGGAGAGAGAGAGAGAGAGAGAGAGAGAGAGAGAGAGAGAGAGAGAGAGACAGAGAGAGAGAGAGAGAGAGAGACAGAGAGAGAGAGACAGAGAGAGAGAGACAGAGAGAGAGAGAGAGAGAGAGAGAGAGAGAGAGAGAGCTGTCAAGGCTTCAGGAACAACCAGTGAAAATTGCTTGGAGCCAAAGCTGGTGTTTCATGTGTTTGAAACAGCAAAAACACTAGTATCCCTGGATCTCACAGTATTTGGAGGGGAGTAGAGGAAACTTATAAGAAGCCTGGAAAGCACAGGCTTAAAGGGCTTTCAAAGTTTAGCAAAAATTTCATATTTGATTCTGGAGGTAATAGCGAGTCACTTTTATTGAACAATGGAATGAATAACTTGAGGTATAAGAAGCTAATTTGACATAACTAACAAATTTCTGTGAATGGGTAAATGATCAAGAAGGAGGTACTTCCTGAGATTGTAAAAGTACTTCTTTGTCATGTTGAGAGGAATTCTCAAATCAAAGATTTCTGTTTACCTGCAACAGGATCAAATTCATCCCCAAATATAAAACAGCTCTGCTAATCAATTATTATATTCAAAATAATTATTTATTATAAATTTTCATTTTCATCATTATATCTACCTTTCTATGTATCACTTTATTTGAATTGATTAGGGTTAAGTGACTTGACCAGGGTTACACATCCAGCAAGTTTCTGAAGTCGATTTGGACTCAGATCCTCTAACTTCTGATCAGTGCTCTACCAAGGGGCTACCTTGCTATTGCCATTTAGCAGTGGCCTAGTACATGGAGTCCTGGCCCTAAAGTCAGAAATTTCTGGGTACAAGTTTAGTTTCTGACACATATTGACTATGTGAGTTTGGGAAAGTCACTGGACTACTTAGCATCTCCAAGAAACACACTTAGACCACATGTTACTGATGGCTAGGTGATGCAATGGAACAGAGCATCAGCCTTGGAGTCAGGAAGACCTGAATTCAAATCCAGGCTCAGATACATGACATTTACTAGCTGTATGACCTCGGGGAAGTCACTTAACTCGAACTGCTTTGCATCCAGGGCCATTTCCAGTCATACTGATTCATATCTGGCCACTGGACCCAGATGGTTCTGGAGGAGAAAGTGAGACTGGTGGTTTAGCACAGCCTCCTATCACTCAAAGCCAGTTCATATTCTTGTATTACCTTCTTGTTTTCATGGTCTTCATCCAGAATGAAGAACAAAACATTATGCTGATGAATAGAGAGAATAGAGGGAATATCCTAACCAGGAGTTTGCATCACTAGTAAAAACACAAGTCTGGGGTAACTAGGTGGCATAGTGGCTACAGCACTGGCCCTGGAGTCAGGAGGACCTGAATTCAAATCCAGCCTCAGACACTTAATAATTACCCAGCTGTGTGATTTTGGGCAAATCGCTTAACCCCACTGCTTTAAATAAAAATTAAAAAAGAATTTTTAAAAGCATAAGTCTGGACCAAATATATGTAATACATATGCAAAAAAAGTCTTTCCAAAGCCCTCTAAATTTTAGTGTCTTCCTTCTGCTGAATATATTTCCTGTTTTTTCCACAAATACCTTTTGTGAAGATAGTTGTTTACATGTTGTTTCCCCCCTTGAGATCAGGGCCTATCTATTGTTTTTCTTTTTATCTCCAGCACTTTGTACATATTGGCACTTAAGAAGTGTTTTGATTGACTGTATGGAAATGCATATAGATATATTTATTATACAATTATATGTTAACATATAGATACATTAAATTGTTTATGTGTAAGTACATACTGAATTACATATTCACATAAACACATGATAAAAATAAATGTTTACATGTAACTATGTGATACACATACTAAATAATGGAGTTAGAGTAAGGAAGACCTGAATTTATATCCTGCCTCATATGGGTAAATCTCTTAAAATCTGCCCACCTCAATTTCTTCATCTGTAAAATGGAGATAATACTAAGAACATACTAGGGTTGGTGTGATGATGAAATGATATTAATAAGAAACAAAGTAAAACATTTTGCAAACCCTAAAGCATTTTTTAAATAATTATCATTTAATAAAGATAAGGCATCTCAAAAGTCATGGTGAAGTTTTAAGCTATGGAAGCTCAAAAAAAATTGAAAATCATTTTTGTAAATGGTAAATATATGAATCTCAGTGGTTATTACTACTACTACTACTATTTCTTTTTTGATTTTACCAGGCAATGGGGTTAAGTGACTTGCCCAAGGTCATACAGCTAGGCAATTGTTAAGTCTCTGAGGTCGGATTTAAACTCAGGTCCTCCTGACTGCAGAGCTGGTGTTCTATCCACTGTGCCACCTAGGTGCCCCTTGCTATTTCTTTAAGAACATATTTTTCATTCCTCTTCTTTCATCTTCTCCATGCTTTAGTAGCCAGTCTTCAAGAATTGTAAAAACTAAAAAATCATTAAAAACAGAAAGTATCACCTAATGGTCAGTTTGTAAGGGATGAGTCTCTGAATTTATCTAGACTTGTTTCTGAGACATTACTCAAAAGGATTTTTACTTGGTAGAGTCTGTGTAATGAATGACTGGTGTAGCTTTCAAGAATTTCAGGTCACCTCCCCTCTCACGACTTTAACCAAGAGTTGTTATTGCAGTAATTGTTATTGTTCTTGGAGTGTTGATCCAAGAACTTTAGAAAGAGCATGGGTAACAGAACCATAGAGCTTGGAAGGGGTCACAGAAGGCAGCTCGTTCTAGCCTCTCTTTTCATTGGTGAGATTACTGAGAGCAAGAGGGGTTATAAAAGACTTCCCAATATCACACAGTTAATCAGTAACAATTCTAGGACTAGAACCAAGCTTTCTTGACTCTCAAGTTAAATGTTCTTTCCACTCCAAGGAGTTTACAATCAGTCTAATACTTTAGAAGAACTCTGATTCTGTCCAGGGTTATGGAAGGGCTAGGTAATGAGTACCCTACTTAGAAGATTGCTCTGAGGCTACAGAGAAGCTGGCGGAGGCATGCAATACATGGGGAACTCACCTCCCCTCCCTTTTAGGGCTACTATCCACAAAGAAAAGACAGACCTGATTAGTGACCAGTTGCCTTAGAGACAGGGTGACTACTGGAATGTGGATGTGAATTAAAGACGCAAAGGAAAATGGTGGGGGAGGGGGAGGAAGTCATCCAGAATTCCAGACTGTGTAAAATAGTCTGTTTCTTGGTGAGATATGATTATTGCCAGACAAGGGTCTGCTATAAGAGGATAAGGGAATCTTGAGCTAAAGCATTATTTTTTTGCTTTGTGTTCTCTTGTCTGGCAGGGTTGGAGAGCCATCCATGGTTGTTCCTTCATAATCTCCTCTTTTGTTTGACCCTGAGCATGCTTCACAACCAACAGGACAACTAGAATGGAGGTAATTATGTAGGGAGAGGTTCTTTTACCAAAATGCCCACAGCTCTCCACTTTGGGGCAGCTTCTTCATTACAGATCTTGGATCTGTAATAATATTTCCGGTGGGGGCTGAACACCCACTCGGGATAGGTCCTTGTTGATGTGCCAGTTGAAAATTAAAGAGTGAGCCCAGGCTCTCCTGCCTCTGGGGGAATGGGGAGAGGGGATTTGGGTATTTAAATGGGCCCTTTGTAATAGCTCTCACTCTGTGGTTCACTGAGCAGCACACCCTGGCAGGCCTGCATTGATCATTCCCCTCACAGAGCTGTGGAGAAGAATAAGCAAGCTGTGAGAGATTTATCTGCAGGCTGGTCTTTCCTCCAGCTGTGATTTCCACAGTCAAAGAACTGCTATTATGACTGCCACCATCATGGGGCCGGGACCCAGAAGATGAATCAGCCATGGTGATGCCTTAGGCCCAGTCATCACAAAACCAATGGAGATCAGAGACTTCGCCTGGTGTCTAAGTTTTCTCAGAGGATACAAATTATGGCAGGATTATCTAGAATTGAAGTGTACCAGGAAAGCATGGGAAGAAAAGTGAGGAGTGGTGCTCCTGGGAAGAGGTGGCATGTCACATGAAAAAGAGTGCTGGAATAATAGTCTAAAATCTCAGCCTTGAATCCCGGGTCTGCCCCCTTCTCCCTGGGTAACTTTGGCCCAGGCGTTTATTTTCTTTGTCCAAGCCTCCATGCGGTTGAATGAATGGAGGCTAGGAGGAGATCTCCAACACCTCTTGATGCTCTATATTGTGCCATACCAGCTCTGGGCCAGGATCCTCCCTGTTCGGTCCAGGCGGCCAGGTTGCTCCTCCGGCTGTGAGCCTCCTGCTTCACATAGTGAGCTGATCAGCATGTCGTTGGGAGAGCGGAGTTCTCATATTTCAGGAGCCCTGGGAGACTCTGGAATGCTGGCCAGTTAAGAATCCCAACATCAAAAGTTTCAAATGTGGTCGGAAAGTCCAAGCCCAGGAATGTCAGGAAGCAAAACATGGTCTTTCATCGCTATTTTTACTAGTTTCGGAGAACAGTGATGCCCAGAGTTGAGTATAGTAATACTCTATATGCATAGCAAGCACTGTTTTTGAAGATATCAATACTCTGTAGTGTCTTTATCTAAGCTCTCACTCATGGGTAGAGAAGGTGGGAGGAGGGGAGAGAACTATCTATACCAGAGGTGAGAGGAAGTCTAGTGAAACCAATAGAATTAGAGCTGGGAGCCAAGAAAGACCAGAGTGGACTTTTGACAAATACTAGCTGTGTGGCCCCCTCAGAAACCAGGTATCTCTTCACAACTCTTAGTTATAGAGAAGTTGCTAAGGTAAGGAAAGAGACACACCAATGAAATTAGAAGTATAGACCTCCACTGCAACCCCCCCTCCAATCCTCCCCTTCAAAAAAGTCAAACTAGTGACTTGACCAAAGGGATGTAGTCAGATACAGAGATAAAATTAGGCACAGTCATCTTAGTTTTTACTTTTTAAAAAATGAATAAATATCCAATAGTGGAATCATCTGTATAGTAGCAGTATCTCTCTGAAGCTTGGGAGCTGATATTTATAGATTACTATAGAAAGTGGAGACCTGGGGTTGGGAGGTGAGAAAAAGGACAATGGGAAAAAAAGCTTCTTATAGAAGGCAACTTTGAAATAAACCTTGCAGGAATCTAGTGAAACTCAGGAACAAATGATGAAGGAACAGAGCCTTCTAGGGATAGGGTACAGCCAGTGCAAAAACATAAAGATGGGTTGGGAGATGGAATGTTAGGTTCCTAAACTAGTGAACAGGACTTAGATTTGTATTGTGGAGAGTCTAGTGAGGAATTCTTTGAAAGATTGGAAAGTTGGGGAGGAATTGTATAATGAAGAAGTTTAAATAACAAGCAGAGGATTTTACATTTGATTGTGGAGATAGCAGGGAGTCACCTGAGCTCTTTGAGCAGAAGGATGACAAGATTAGACCTTACACATTAGGAATATCCCAGGGGGTGGTGTCAAGATAGCAAAGAAAAGACAGCAAGTCACCTGAGTTTTCCCCAATTCCCTTCCAACTGTCTTAAAAATAATGCCTCAATAATCAGAGACAATTTTAAGAGAATACCATCTGTATGCAGGGAACTGTGGAGTTTAAATGAAGACCAAAGATTATTATCTTCAATTTTTAAAAAGTCATCTTATGTACTACATAATTTTGCTATTTCTAATATTTTCTTTCTTCCTTAAGGATACGTTTTTTTTTTCTCAAAACATTCAGTTTTAATCTATGCATATCATGGAAGCAAATGTAAAGACCATCAGATTGCCTTTTGTTGGAGGGGGGGAGAGGGAAGGAAGGAAAAGGGGAAAAAATTGTAAAGTTCAAAACCTTGCAAAAATTATTGATAGAAATTTTACTATTGTATATAATTGGAAAACAAATAAATATTTATAGAAAAAAAAGAAAAGGAAAGGCAAAAAAAATAATGCTTCAAAATGAATTTTGGAGCAGGAGAACCCACAAAAGGACAGAATGAATCTTTTCCAGTCCAAGAAAACTTTGAAAGTTAGCAAGAAATGTCTGTCCCATCAGGGTAAGAGTAGAGCACAGGCCAGGGCAGGCAACACCCTAATAAGATAGCAGCAGAGGCTGTGAGAACTGATTAAGCCACTACTTCCAAAGCTCTCAGCTCATATTCAGGGGTGGGGGTGGGGGGTCAGACAACTGACTGGAACGAAAGATCACAGGGGTATTTTTGTTGGCATTGGGTGCAGAACCCTCTATGAACCAAGACTGCAGTCCTGGGTCTCAGTCCAAGGATGAAGAGGAGCACTAGCCTATCACTACACTGGCCTGTAGTGAAGTGGGGACACTGGTCATTGTTCTAGGGCTGAAAAGACCACTTGTGGTCTTTCACAGATCAGAGCACAGACCAGAAGAGTAATAAGCACACATTTCCTTGGATCACATCACTTTAGAAGAACTGAAAACTCACAGACCACCCTACCCCCCCGCCAAGAACTAGCTCTGAAAATAGCTGCACACATATTTACATATATGTATATATGTATATGTATACATATATATATATATATATATACATATATATACATATGTACATACACACGAGCACAAACCCTGAAGATGGGACAACTTGTTACCCCTGTAGCAAAGTGCAACTTTAACAAAAAAGTTAAAAGTCAAGAAAAGTGCTGGGAAATTAAGCAAGGAAAGATCCTGACCATAGAAAATTATTATGGTGACAGGAAAGATTAAAATGCAAATAGAGAAAAACTGCTACATCCAAAGCTTCAAAGAAAACTGTAAACTGCTCTCAGGTCCCCAAAAAAATTCCTGGAAGAGCTCATAAAGGATTTTAAAAATCAAGTAAGAGAGATGGAGGGAAAATGATAAGTGATGTCAGAAAATGGAAAAAAATAGCCAACAATTTAGCATATGCAATTTAGTAAAGAAGGTACAAAAATTGAAGAAAATAACACAAAAACCCAGTATAGGTCAAATGGTAAAAGAGGCACAAAAGTCCAATGAAGAAAAGAATGCCTTAAAAAGCAGCATTAGTCACATGGAAAAAGAAATACAAAAAAATCACTGAAGAAAAGAAATTCTTAAAAAGTAGAATTGACCAAATGGAAAAATCAATATAAAAGTTCAATAAAGAAAATAAGTCCAGAAACATTAGAATTGGGCAAATTAAAGTTTTAATGACTCCATTAGACATCAAGAAACAACAGCACAAAATCAAAAAATGGGAAAAATGAAGAAAATATGAAATATTACTTTGGAAAAGCAACTGACATGGAAAATAATCCAGGAGAAATAATTTAAAAATTATTGAAATACCTAAAGGCCATGATCAAAAAAAGAACCTGGACAGCATCTTTTAAGAAATTATCAAGAAAAATGACCCTGATATCCTAGAACCAGAGAGTAAAAAATCATTGAAAGACTTATATCATGTCTCTGACAACATCTTGAATGACATACAAAGTTTTCCTAAATCTTTTCTGTTCTCCTTAAGTCCCTAAATTCGTCCTTGCTACCTTCATTTGTAGTAGATGACCTCTCAGTATGCTCCAATGTAAACTTATCTGCCATCCCCAATCTCCACACCAACATGTGCTCCATATTCCAACTTTTCTTCATTTCTCCAACATTCAATCGACTTCAAAATCTTCTCAATCGGGGTGGCTAGGTGGTGCAGTGGATAGATCACTGGCCCTGGAGTCAGGAGTACCTGAGTTCAAATCTGACCTCAGACACTTAATAATTACCTGGTTGTGTGGCCTTGGGCAAGCCACTTAACCCCACTGCCTTGCAAGAAAAAAAAAACCAAAGCAAAACTAAATAAAAATCTCAATCCCACCTTTGGAAAACAGATGTGTTGTTCCCTTTCCACTTCTACCACCTCCATTTCTAGTCTCATTACTTCTATTCTGGATGATTCCCCCCCCACTCCATTAATCATTTTCTTTTCATTCTTTGCATCTTCTATTCCATTCTTCACATCACAAGCAGATTAATCTGATTAACATATAGCTCTAATAGTATAACTCCTTTCTCTAAAAACTTTCAGTGAATTCCCATTGCCCAAGAAATAAAGTCAAATCTCTGAAACCTATCATTGAAATCCATTATCCTCGCACACACCATCACTCACACTGCTTCCCTCTTATAAATTCTAAGATGAAGCCAAATTAAATTGTGAATTCTTTGAATTCTTTCCATTCTATTCTGCTTTTGTTCTTTCAATTCAATTCAAGAAATGTTTATCTCCTCAATAAATCCTTCTTTGGAATTATTTCTAGTCCTCTCACTAACTGCCTAATAGACATCTCAAAATGATTATCCTGTAGATATCTTAAACTCATGTGCAAAACTGAACTCATTATATTTCTCCCCAAACTCTCTCCTCTTTCTAGGTTTCTTATTATTGTCAAAGATCCCATCATCCTCAGTCAGTCACCCAAGTTCACATCTATGTATCATGCTTGACTCCTCCCTCTCTATCACCCCCTCCCCATCCAATTCAATTAATTTGTCAAGGCCTGTGATATCTTCTTTTGTAACATCTCTTATATATGCCTGCTTCTCTCTTCCTCTGCTACAACCATTCTGTTGAAAGCCTTTATCACCTCACGTATGGACTTTTGCAATAGCCTACTGGTTTTTCTCTCTGACTCAAAAGTCTCCTCACTGCAATCCATTCTCCACTCAGCTGTCAAATTGATAAACTCCAGTGACTCCCTATCACCCCCAGGATCAAATATAAAATCCTCTGTTTGGCTTTTAAAGCCCTTCATTTTGTAGCCCCTCCATATACTTTGAGATCCTGTGACACTGGCCTCCTTAGCTGTTCCTCACACATGAATCCCATCTCTTCACTCCAAATATTTTCACTGGCTGTCCCCTAAATCTGCAATACTTCCCACCCCCATCTCTACTTCTGGTTTCCCTAACTCCTTTTAAGTCTCAACTCAGACCCCTTTCTGCAAGAATCATTTTCTAATCATCCTTAATGTTGAGCCTTCCCTTTGAGTTTTTTCTGTTTATGCTATATATATACATATACATATACATATACATATACATATACATATACATATACATATACATATACATATACATATATATATATATTTATTTTTTGTTTTTTACATATTTGTTGGTATATACTTCTCCATTACACAGTGAACACTTTGAGAGCATGGGTTGATTTTTTTTCTTTTCTTAATTTCCCCAGTTCTCAATATACTGATTGATACATAATAGTCCTTAATAAATGTTCATTGACTCATTGTCTGAACAACCTAGTCACCCACTCCTAAACCTGTTTCAGTTTCTGTATCTTGCCCAGAACTAAATGTGATTTGACCAGGACAGAGTCTAAGAACTATTATATCTCTTGGTTTTGATGCTGTGACTTTCTTATTTTAGATTTAGATGAAGGTACTATGTTTGACTTCCTTTCCTGACTATGAACATTTAATTCAGTACAATATCCAGATAATTTTCAAATTGCTATATATGCAGAATTCCCACATGCTATATTTGTGCATTTTTTAAACCAAAGTATAAATGTTTGCATTAATAACTATTAAATTAGTATGAGTCTATTCTTCTAAATTGTTGAGATCTTTTTGGGATCATACTTCAGTGACCCATCTTTCCAATTATCTCTGTTTTATGTCATCTTTCCCTTTCTCAAAGTCACTCCCAACTCATTGTGTATGGAATTTCCAAGTTAGTCCCAACATCCAACTTGCACATTTCTATGTTTGTCTACAGAAATTCCAATCTTTCTTTAAGATTCAGCCCTGTGTTGGCTAGGTGGTACAGTGGAAAGAGCACTGGCCCTGGATTCAGGAGTACCTGAGTTCAAATCTGACCTCAGACACTTAATAATTACCTAGCTGTGGGACCTTGGGCAAGCCACTTAACCCCATTTGTCTGGCAAAAACATAAAAATAAGGTTTAGGCCTAAAGTAATTTCATCCATGCACTTATCCCTGACACCTCCATCTGAAACTGGAGTATATCTTTCTTGCTTTGAAACTCTCAGAATTTTGTGCCTCTCTTGTGCATATTATTATTTTGCTTACTTATTTTTATATACCAACTTCAGGGTTTCATTGATATAAATATGAGAAGGAAATAGGCAGACTTTCCAAACAATTTTCTACAGGAGACTATATAGTTATCATCACACAATTGAGTGAAAGTTGAAGGCAATACAGATCCTGCTATGTTTGTCATTTTTATAAATTAGGAAAAGACACATGACTATAATTAAAAATATATAATTCAGTAGAGCAAAACTCTGACAAGGAGTAATCCATGCCTACATTAAGATAATACAAGATTACTTGATAAAAGAAACTATAGAGATAACTATTCATCAAGCTTTGGTTATTAACACCAAGTGATAAAACATGAAAATATAGCTTTATTAGACCAATCACCAAGAAAATCTGATGGACGGTTCATCACCCATAAAGGATAATATCTTCTAGATGCTTCTATTTGTAGTTGATATTATAATCCACAATATTATAGAACCTAAGGAGAGATGATCTCTTTAAAAAAATTGAACTAACTCTACAAGGAAGAAAATAAAATAAGAGAAAATGCCTATTGGCAATTCTATGGCATAGAGGTTAATTAATAAAATAATCAAACAGTAGATAAATCTAGGACAATGAAATGGGCCCAGAATTGAGTAAAAGGAAAAGAAAGAGGACCAGATTGTGTAATGGAAACTATACCATACTTCAAACCATTTCAAGATGCTTCCCAGGATGAAAATCCATCTTTTCATAATATTCTTCTTCTCTAAATACTCTAAAATTTTGATTCTACAATATTCAGATAACTTGAAGAACAATGAAGAGATATATTAGATCCAAGTAAACTATAGACCTTTTCCTGGGCTGATTGGAGTGTTCAAAAGGGACAAGCACACTTAATGTGTGGTTTTCCAGAGCTCTTGTTGATGGCTGCTCACCCACCTTTGGTGTCCATCTTTCACTGAACTTTTACCTGTGTTTCCAAGAAGCTGTAGCATGCACAGCAGCTATGCCCCTGTAAAAAGCATCTTGGCTTATGGACTAAACCAAGTTGAGGATAACTAACAGACTCAGAAATATTGGTGAATCAGGGGGATGTCTATTCCAAACATGTAAAGACTTCCCTTGGTGGTTGAGAACATTTATTCCAACTGGCAAGAAGCCAGCTGAAGTAGATACTGTGGAGTGCTTAGAGTTTGATCAAATATCAAAGATGCCAAGGACATCCTCTGAATCTGAGGTCATCACTGGGTATTTTGATTTTTGTCTTGCCATTGGACCTTGATTACTTTGGAAGAAATTGTGAGGATGTTGACTTTGTTCAACTTTTCCTCACTTAAATCCAGTTCATGACATCATTAATTCCTTCAAAAATGAAATATGTCCAGCAAAGAAAGTTTCCTAAAGTGATCTATACATTAAATGATAATGGATACCACCTAGGAAACATATAATCTGAAAAGAAAATGTTCCAATCATGTTGTAAGAGCAAGATATGAGTAATAAATGAACAACATTCTGTGAGTTGGCACAAATGAAAAGGAACCTATGTAAAAGATCCCTTACTTGATCTCCAATGGATTTTAAAGAGTCCATGAAATTACATGGGAAAATTCACAACTTTATTTTCATTAACTTTTCATTTCTTTTATCATCCTATATATTTTATTTTGTGCATTCAAGAAAATTATGATCCACTTTCAAAGGAGTTCAATAGCAATAGGAAGATGTAGGATTTATGATAAAACAAGAACAAACATTGCAAAAACTGAGAAGACATAAAAGAACTGCAATCTTCACCTCTGTGTTAATATCCACATGGATGGATATTAACAAAAAATCATTAAAATATTGAATTAGACAATTAACAAGCATTTTATCAAATATCATATACCAAACAACAAAGGGAGAAAAATAGATCATTCCCTCACAGAACAACAGTTTGTAATACTGATAGAAACCTATTATAAGTTCTTCAAGAGCAAGGGAAAAGAGACAATGGAGAAAAACTGTAACAGCATGTCATACTCATATAAGACTATTGCCTGGGATAAAGCCCCCAAATCAGTTGAAATTGATGGAGAAAGTTAAGGAGAACAAATAGGGTTCTTTTTTAGCTATATTTGGAAAAATAAGAGCATAAAAGAAGGGAGAAAATTGTTATTTATTATGGATAGGAAGATTGATGATGAAGGTAAATAAGAGATGAACTGAAGAAGATGGAGTTATTCAACTATTTAACTTAACTCTGTCAATAAAAATTATCTTGGAATTAGAAAGGGCAAAGCAAAAATAGAGAAATGATACCAAAGATAATGTGAGAGAAAGTGAATATTTAGGTATGCTTGAATTTTTAATCATAATCTCTGAACAAACCACATTTCTGGGTACTGAACAACTTGTCAGGTGTGATTTTTAAGTCACAAACAATAATATCTGAAAAATCATGGATAACAGGAAAGGCACTTCAGAACTGGAAAAGGGGCAAATGTCCCAATTTCCAAAAATAGGGAGAGAGAGAAGAGATAGTAAATATCAGAGAAGTGAACTTGACAAATTATACTTTACCATAAAAATGTGCGGCAATTGAATGCTTCACTAATTATTTTGGTCCAAACCCATTTATTTATTTATTTATTTATTTATTTATTTATTTATTTATTTATTTAGGTTTTTGCAAGGCAAACAGGGTTAAGTGGCTTGCCCAAGGCTACACAGCTAGGTAATTATTAAGTGTCTGAGACCAGATTTGAACTCAGGTACTCCTGACTCCAGGGCCAGTGCTTTATCCACTATGCCACTTAGCGCGCCCCCCCCCCCCCGGTCCAAATTCTTAGCAATGTGATAAGGATACACCTATGTGTCATATGAACATATTCATATCTATGAATCTTTGAAAAGAAATGTGAAAAATAAATTTCACTGTTCCTTTCCTAGGGGGACCTAGAACTTTGGTTTTGTATATTATTTGCTTCACCCAACAGACCAGAAAGAGTATTTCAGAAAAATTTCCTCTAGTTCTTCTACAGGGAATAATAGGTTGTTTTATTCAGCCATGCCACTTTTCTGACCTCAAGAAAAGAAAAGGCTGTGAATCAGCAGATCAAAGACATGTGAATCTATGAATAATTAAGCTTAGCTCTTGGTGAAAATGACATTGGAGTCATGTCTATGAAATTCAAGAAGCAAAGAAGCTGGATTCAAAATTTGTGAAATTAAACATAGGGAAAATGCAGATGTTTCAATTTTGTTACCTTAGGATTATTTTAAGAATTAAATGAAACTTATTCCTAAAGACTGTAATTTCTTGATTGGTCTTTTTCATGAAGTTGAAATTTTCCTGAGTTACATTTCAAGCTTTTGATATCTTAGCTAAGTTAGAAGAATCCAAGAGTTAGCAAAGAATATTATGAGATATCAAAGACTTCTCAGAGTCTTCCTGAAGTTCAAAATTTCAAATAACATTAGAAGATCATTTACTACAATTTAATCAACCCATTGAATTTCCTGGCATACTTTCTAAGAAAAAAAATCTGAGACTTTTATTGTAGGGAATTTGACTTGAAAGTATAATTTACAAGTGTCTATTTGAATACAAATACATATAAATATGCATCCATCTAGGTATCTAGGTATGTATATGTTTATTTATACATATATTAATATTTATACATTCATATACTCTCCAGCTATGTATATAATGACCCATTCCTGTATTCCAATCTCCTCAAGACTTTTCCATAACAAAAAAAGTCTTGCCCTATTGTTTCATTGGGATAAAGAACTCCTAGGTAGGGAAACTCTCTACCAAAGGTTATTTTTAGACAGCTGTGAGGGAACAATGAAAATTTAAGTGACTTGCCTCAAGTCACACAGCCAGTTTGAAGCAGAGAAGAATCTTGAACTCAGGTTTTTCTTGGTTTTATGACCATCTCTTTATCCAATAGACCAGGATCCCTCAAATGATTATTCCTGTCTTAAAGAAAAAAGGTATGTGCTTGATATATATAATATATGTATACATAAATATACTTATACATATATAAATGGTATATGTGTGCATGTATGTATGCATATTTATACTATCTACTATATATACATGTATATAGTATATTATATACATACATGCATACACATGAATGTGTATATGTATGTGTCTCTATCTTGAGGGAGCCTAACTTTGAAAAAAAAGGAGGTTATGCTCTTTGTTTTCATTGGTTCTTGCTCTTTCTGCCCTTGCCTGAGAAGTTCAGAGAAAAATCACTTTACAAAATCTTATAGATGTTTCAAAACTAGGGTCTCCCATAAAGCTTTTTATTTTCTCAATACAAAATAAATTTTTACACACACATACACAGAAAGAAAAATTATAAGTATGCATTGACAAAGACTTAAAACATAAAATAGTAACCCACAATTCCTACTGTACTCTCCCAGAAGACCAGTATTTAAAGCTTCAAAACATGAAATACTTTATGTGACTGCTGGTCATACATTTATCGTCACTTCATCTCTGCACTGTCAGAACAAGTCCTTCAAGGTACTCTAATTTTGGCAAGCCAGACCATGAATGCATGGATGGATGAAAAAAAAAACCTTTATTGAGCACTTGCCATCTGCCAAACAATGGGGATAGAAACAAAGAAATTGAGACAGACATGTACCTAAGGAGTTCATACTCTAACTGGGGGGAGGCAACACATAAATCTATGAATCTACAAATGCAAAATGAAAGAAAGTCTTCTAAATTCTAATGACAGAGATGGGGCAGATAGCAAAACCCACAAGTCCTCAGGTTGCGTCAGTAAGTCAAATGACAGTGCTGGGAACTGGAGGCCATAGAGACAGAGCAGACAGATAAGTCCTAGAAGATCATCGTCAGTCACACTGGTAGGGCAACTTGTAAGACTCGATGGTCCTACTCCTCCTTCAGAAAGGGATCACATTTCATTTAAGAAGAGTGAGTAGTCAAGGAGCCCCAATGTGCTATGGATAGCTAGGACCAAAGGAAAAAGCAAACAGAAATCACCAAGACACATACTTGACACCATTTATAAGTAATAAGCAGAGGCAACTCTGTAGGGCAGAGTTGTGAGACTGAAAGACAAAAGACTGACCATGCTGGTATGTGCAAAATATTAAAATATCCAGAAAGGAGACTAATATTTTTGCTAAATCTATTATGAATAATTTTATGTCATTTGTTCGTATAGTGGTAAATGTGATTAATTTGACTTTAGAGGACCAAGGTTTCATTTACTAGTAAGTCACTTCATTCCTCTGAGCCTGTTTCTTCATTTGTAAAATGAGATTATGGTATTATATGACATAAGAAAGCAGGAAGAAATAGTGGAAAGAGTTACTTACTATGGATTCAGAGAACCTAGGTTTAGACCCCAACTCTAAAACTTATAAGAAGAAGACTTAAATTTCTTCAGTCTCTAATATGGAAATATGTTTTAACGTCACTGAACATATATAACCAATATTGGATTACTTGCTGTTATGGGAAGAAGAGAGAGAGAGGGAGAGAGGGAGAAAAATGTGGAACTTAAAATCTTACAAAAATGAATGTTAAAAACTATCTTAACATGAAATTGGAAATAATTAAAATTTAAAAATTCTTTTGTCTCAATTTTCTTATTGATAAAGTGATAAGATTAGACTAGTTGACCTATGAGGTCCAGTGGTCCCTTCCAGTTCTAGATCCCTGTCTTATGAGCATATGATGCTGAACATTTTGGATCCTTTCCAGCTAAAATTCCATGCACCTATAATTTATGGAAAGCTATAGATGAGTTGAACAAGACAAGGAGACTCAGATGCATGATTTCTTTCATTAGTGGAGATCATGATCCATCCAGGGATATCTATTCTTTGCAATTCTCTCTGTTCTCTGTCTCTTCATGTGTATAATCATATCTGTGTCAGTGTATATGCATATATATGCACACAGATATATAAAGTACATATTATATATAAATACATAAAGATATATATATGTGCCTATATATGTATTATATATATATATATATGCACATATGTTTGCATATTAGATATATGGAACTTTACATCTTTTCAGTTGTGCATGTATAAATATAGTAGATAGATTATAAATAGATAAAAACAGATAAATTCATAGAGATATAGATAGATAAATAGATATACATATAGGTGGATACATAGATAAATGATCGAGATAGATAGAGATAGATACATAGATGGATACATAAATAAATGTAGGGAGAGAAGGGTAGGTAGGTGAGTAGGTAGATGGGTATATATATATATTTGTATATATATACTTTTGGTATGAATATATAATCAATATATATATTCTAAATATGCTCTTAAACTTTTAAAGTTGTTTGTGTGTGTGTGTGTGTGTGTGTGTTTAACAAATAAAACCTCAGCAAACTTAGCCATGAAATGTCATCTCTTGACTGTGTGGTTAAAATTCATTCTATTTTTATATCCATCTAGAGTTAAGATCAAGCACATTTCCTCCTCTCCAAACTTCTTCTAATTCCAGGATTGCAATGCAATTGAAAAAAAAATCAAAGAAAGCAAAGAACATTTTACAACTTAAAAAAGTTTTTCTTTTCTTGAAATAAAAACTACTGCTGGAGATCTCTCCTCCCTTATCTTATCACTACTACTACCCAGGGTGATTTGAATCACCCAATCCTCAGTACAAAACCTTTGGTAAAGTAGAGTTTCTTTGATCCTTTTCTGTTACTTAAGAAAACTCACACTGTATGTTTAACACATTCCCAACAAGCCAGGATAATGAAGCTCATGGGACAGAGAGTCTTAATTCCATGTCTGTTTCTTTATTTTATTTTTTTTCAACTATGATATATGGGCAAAGGGAAGAATAGACTAGACAAGCCAGGAGCTAACAGTAAGAAGCACTTGTGATTGCTGAGTTGGGAGATATCATTAAAAAGCAAACTGCAGAGCTCCAGTTTCGGATCTGAGAAGATTATTGATTCAAATCCTTTAAGGCATTCTTCAAAGAATGTCTTAAAATTATGTATTGTCTGTGGAGTTTGTGTAAGGATATGTATGTGTGGGTGTGCAGGTTAGTATATTCCTCAAGAGTGTAAGAGTGAGAATGAACAAATAGGAGCAATGAGAGCAGCGTGTGTATGTGTGTGTGTGTGTGTGTGTGTGTGTGTTCATGATAGTGTGTCACAAATTGTATGTAAGCTTTATATACAACTGGAGACTTAGTCTACTCAACTCCAGGTGGATGTTCAAAAAGGTCCCCATGTGATTAGTCAGGTTTTATGTTTCTGTACATTGCATTCTCTTGAGTGATTTGCAGAAGATAAGTGTCAGAGGATAGAGTGAGTGAGCCTATTTTGATCACAGGAGGGGGGTATTTGTGGATGTCTTTGAATGTGAAGAGTCTTAATTAGCAGTAGAGCTTAGAGGTGCTTCTGAGAGAAAATATTGAACAATGTTTGCTACCAAACTGGTAACAATATATTCCTTCTTTCAGGATTTTTCTTCTCCAGCTACCTTAAACATGGTGTGAAGCAAAAATATACAGGATATATTTATAGACTACTAGAAAAGAGTCACAAAGACTCTAGTGGTTGTAGAATTCTGTGCCTGGAATGAGTTCCCCTCCTCGCCTCCACCTCTTAAAACATCTAGTTTCCTTTCATGACTCAGAGTAGACACCATATTTTATAAGAGACTTTTCCTGATTCCTTTGCCACTCCCAGATGTTAACTTGGGTATGTTCTTGAATTATGCATAATTTTGCATGAGTTTTCTATTGGCTTATCCTTGGCTTGCTGTGTTTTAACAGAATGTAAGTTTGGTGAGGGCAGGAAGTTTTTTGTCTTTGCACTTCCACTTCCCAGCAGAGTACCTTTTCCATATGAGGAACTTAAATATTTATTGAATTGAATTTCATGTCTTTTGTCTATTAAATTCTAGCTTTTACAACAGCTTCTTGGAAGCAGATTCCAAAGCCTATGATTGTCCAAAGCAATGGAAACCTAGAATACCATATGCAACAGCAAACACTCTCCCCTTGTTTACTCAGATTGAGAATAATCTGTCTGTAATGTCACAACATTTCTGTGAATCACTATCTACTTCAAGTACTTCAATTATGAATAACAGCCCCAGGGCTTTCATAGTTAAGAAACAAAACTCATATTTCTTTTAAAACCTAACCTAAATAGATAACAGATGTCCTTTGATCTTTTCCAACCTTGTGTATGTTATCTTTCACACTATTGACAAAAGACTCCCACTCCCTATTAGATCTGAGAACTCCAATTCTGAAGTATCTAAGTTCTAAATAGGTAGCTAAAGTTAGAGGTCAGCACGTATCTGTCTGACTGGATCTATATTAATTTGTTCTACTTGTGAAAATTCTGTTGAAAGTCTCCCTTGCTCTCAGTCCAAGTAAAATGTCCACCATCTCCTCAAATCCTCACTTTTCAGATGAAATTAATTATACTCTCTTCATATTTCTTGCTTTTTTCTATATTTTTCCTTTGTATGTATCTTGCTATTTCTCAGGTGATCTCTATTTCCTCTTTTTCTTTCTCTTCAGATTATAAATTCTGCAACAAAAAGGTATGTGTTGTATTTTGTATTTCTGAGTACAGGATATTTTACAAAATAAATATATAAGTGTGAGTTTAAATGAATTAAAATTCAGTGTGCCAAAAAAAAAGATATGCTATGTCTTACTTTCTCTTTTTATTCTTGGAGTGATGAATGTGCTGACTGGTTAGAATGTCAGGTAACCAAATGTTATTATTGCCTGTTGAATTTATTTTGTACATAGTTGCAACTCATAATCCATGGGATTGACAAAATTTCTGTATCACCATGTGAATTTTCGAAGAAGTGTAACTTCTTCAGTTCTTATTAAAACTAACTGGAAAAAGAATGATGGTACTAGATATGAGTGAAAATCTTAGCAAAAAATAGTCTAGTGCTGCTTTATTTACTCTTAAAATTAACTAAGCTGCAGGAGTCTGTATGTTCAGATGGTGAATTTATAGAATATTGTGTTTGATTTTGGGTACAGCATTCTTGGAAGAAAATTGCTATGAAAAAACTTGTGCATAGGGAAGTCAGTCAAAAGTGAGAGGACTCCTCTATGTCTTAAAAGAATGACAACAACGAGAAATGTTTTCTCCTGGGGAAGAGAAGACTTGGGATACATTTGATTTCTCTTTACAAATCTGAAGCATTAGCATAATGAAAAAAGGAATGAGCTACTTCTGCTTGGTTCCAGAGAAGAAATAGATCAATATTTGAAAGAATATTTTTGATCAATATAAAAAAATTCTAACAAAGCTATCCAGAAATGGAATGAGTGTCTTAATGGGTAGTGAGTTTCCTGTCACTGGAAGCCTTCAAGGAATAATTATTAATGAGAGAAATCATACTTCAGGTAGATTTTTGATTAGATGACATGTCATCTATCCTGTTTTTACATCCTCCGATTTTTTTAAGTCAGTAGTTCAAATGGTAAAGTCAATTTTTTTAAGAGTGATAAATTGCTAACTTTTGTTTGCTGTTTTTACAGCAACATGAATATTATGCTAGACTCAGAGTCAGCAAAATCTGGGTTTATACTCTGTCTCTGACATGATACTTTGTTACTCTAGGCAAATCACTTAACTCTGACCTTTGGCATTTCTCTAAGACTTATCTGTTCAATTAGGATCATTGGTGAAGAAATTCCTATGCTGATGACCTCACTATCCTTATTAAGCTAATGTAGAAATTATTAATTGATCATAAGCAAAAATGAAATTTTGTGATTATTGAAAAATACAAAAGTATCTAAAACATGTCAGAGAGAATAAGAATTGAAGAAATCCTTTGTAATGATTTGATTATGGACTTTTGAATAGACGCTATTCAGTAGAGGTATCCCATAGCATCTTGATTAATAAATATTGTTTTATAGCAGGTAATACTTGGGTGAAGGGATTAAAATAGTTTTGTGCTAAAATTCTCCATTTTCCCAGATCCATGGTGTCTTTTGAGAGAAACATAGCCATAGTCCCTGCTCTATTTGATTTGTGGAAAAATCTGCTTTGGTCCTATAAAAAAACATATTCGATATTAGAGGATATCCAAAGTTTGTATATTTGCAATGAGTTATGAAGGAAATGTGTCCAATCAGGTTCAAGTAAAAATGATAAAACACTGTTCCAAAAAGAAATAAATTAGACAATGAAAGGGACCAACTAAAAAGAATCTGTTTCTCTTCCATTTACCTTCTCCTTCATCATTTCCCTATCTCTCTTTTAGACTTTCTTTATCATTTTTTAATTTAATCCAAATATTATCTTCCCTTTTTTTCTTTCCAAACAGAAACATAATGACAACATCTGATATTCTTTTCCTTTCATAAACTATTATATAGGGTGGCTAGGTGGCGCAGTGGATAAAGCACCAGCTCTGGAGTCAAGAGTACCTGGGTTCAAATCCGACCTCAGACACTTAATAATTACCTAGCTGTGTGGCCTTGGGCAAGCCACTTAACCCCATTGTCTAACAAAAACTTAATAAAAAAATATTATGTAGTTGTAATGTTGTCAGATTACTTTCAAATCACAATCCCAACATGCCCCCCACTTTCTCTTTCTTCTCTCTCTCTTCTTCTCTTTGTCAATCTTCCCTCTCCCTTCTTTCTTCTTCTCTCCTTGGCTTCCTCTTTCTCTCTATTTTCTCCCTGTTCCTCTCTCTTTCTTCCTCCCTCTTTATCTCTGTCTTCTTGTCTCTCTCTTTCTCAGTCCTTCTTTCTTTCTCTGCTTTTGTCTGTCTTTCTCTCTATCTCTCATACACACACAAACACACACACACACACACACACACACACACACACATACACACAAAGACACATTGGTCTTAATTCTCAATTAGTACTTTGGATTTATTCACCACAATCTCTCTTTGGATATAAACAGATAGAAACTTGTTACTTTTGTAAAGATGAAAGACAGAAAAAAAAAATCACATGAATTCCCATATCTGTAGCATTTTAGGGAAAGACTTTTTGTAGAAGGTAGGATTTTAATTAAGATATGAAGTGGGAGATAAACTTTTTGAAGAGAGAGAGGTAGTATAGTTGAAAAAGCACTGACTATGCTTTATAAAAGACCTGAGTTCAAATCCTGCCTAAGATACTTATTAGCTGTGTGATCCTGGGCAATCATTTAGTCTTTCAATGTCAGTTTTCTCATCCATAAAACAGTGATAATAATATCTCCTCCCTTCAAGGGCTTTTGTTAGGAGCAAATGACATAATTATATAAAGTGCTCATCAAACCTTCAAGTGGCATCTAAATGTTAACCATTATATTTTGTCTGTTTCCTCTCATGTATAGCATTAAACTGGACAAATGGTAGACAATAAATGCTCCTTTGATTGAAGTGAATTGGTCACACAGCTGAACCAAGGTCAGCTTTTCAAATCAGGATCCATAGCAATAGATGATACTAGTAATAATAATAGTAATAATAATAATAATAATAATAATAATTACCATTCCACTTAAAGGTTTACAAAGTCCTTTTCATATATTCTTTTTGAAATAATATGCTACAAATTTGAGGTTGGTTATGCAGGGGCTACAGAACTTCCTAGTTAGGGGATTAAAAATTGGCTGTGGTTATTATGGAAGAGAGTGGTAATAAAGTGTGCCATCCAGTTTGTTCACATTTCCATAGAGTAGGTGAAGTCTATGCTCTTCCCCCTACCCTTTTGAAGAACACCTTGTCTGTTTCCCTTGATTTATGACCTTGGGAAGAGTAGAGGGGCATGAAATGAAAGAGGAAATGTGGGAATGCTGTGATAAAATGGGTAACACCGAAAGGAATCTCTCCTGGTCAGTGACAAGGCAGATCTTACAGGCTACAGAAGAGAGGCAAGCTTTTTTCTAGTCTTCACAACGTGAAACTCTGTGTCAGTTCTGACTTCCCTATGGTTAGGACTATCAGAATCTGCTGGAGGAGTCTGCAAAGAGAATTTTGTCTTGAGAATCGATTCCTGTGCACATGGAATCTTTGTCTCGAGACTGAAGTGAACTGTGCAATGCAGTTTAGGATCTTCCAGTTCAACCAAAAGCCAAAGGGTCTATTTGTGTGCCTCTTGGTTCTAGTAATGGCAGAGATAATGTGAAAAGGCTGACTTTACTGTTCATTCTTTCCTTTCTCCTACTTCCAAGCATACCCCCCAAAAAAGGAAAAAAATTTTATCAGTGCTCTCTAATTTAAAAAAATGAGAAAACAGTTCATTTAAAAAATATCTTAGAAACTCAGAAAGGGAAAGAAAAAAACGTATCATTTCTTAACTTGGTTAGCTATGTAATAATAACAATATTCTAATATAATATAGCACTGTGAGGTTTTCAGTGGCCTTTATCTATAGTATCTCATTTGAGTCTCATAAAAACTCTATGAAGCAGGAACTTGGATATTACCCTTATTTTAACAATGAAGAAACTGGGTTCACAAAGGTTTAGCAAGTTGCCCAAGATTGTTCTCATGACTCCAAGTCCAATAATCTTTTCATTTCTTCCTCCTACTCTGCAAAGCAGTGACTGAAACCAAACTAAATTTCAGATCCCAAATGCACAGGAATGTATCACAACCCTGACTCCATACTGCAGACTAATTTATGTCTGTACACTGCTGACAAAAGAATGTTGATGAGGAAGAGCATGAAAGACACATGTTATAACAAGACCAAGATTCAGAGAATATGTCAGAACTTATTAAAATACACATTCCTCCTCTTATCAATAATAGATAGGTTTCAAGCTCAGTTTTAGCCTCAGGACTAAAAACTTACAATGCCCTGAGAGATGTGTGACTTCTGTCAACTTTGCCAATGTGCATAAGTCCTTGGGCCTGGATTCAACCAACAATAATATTCAAATAGTTGAAATTTATAAAACACTTTCCAATTTACAAAACTTTTTACTTACATTATTTCAGTGGGGAAATGGTTGGTTTTCATTTCTATGTTTCTATCACTAGTTATCAACCCAGTGAACATAGGCTACACTTAAAAATGGTTGTTCCAAACTCATTTGATTCTCCCCCAAGCTTTATGAGGTAGACAGTATACAACTTATTATATCTACTTCCCCAGATAAGGAAATTGAGACTCCTTTATTTGCCCAAAGTTACACCAGTAGGAAACAGTAGAATGAAATTCAGTGTCTTCTCTCCTCAGGTCAAGTACTGCCCCATCCAAAGCAATGGTTAAGCAAAAATTCTGCCTCTGAACCTGACCATTTTCTGGAGAAGGAGCTGTTCAGATCTTTCTCTAGCTGATCAACATATCATTGATTCCTTTCTTTTATTCTTTCTTGCATTTCTGGTTGGCCAGTGTCCCTTTGACTCAGGAAGATGGGGTCAAATCAGCAAATGAACCAATATTTATTGAGGTCTTTCTATGTGCTGGCACTGCTAATCATTGAAGATAGGAAGAAAGACAAAGACAGTTCCTGCCCACAAAATCTTGCAATATAATATGATGGTAGCATATGGACAAGAGGAAGAGGGAAGAGAGTTGAAGAGTCTTACTAGAGAACATACATGAAAGTACTTCCAGATTTAGAACTGGGAAAACAACCATTAAATCCAATGACTAAAGTGTCACTTTATTGAATTTGTTATTATTTAATTTTAGTTTGAATAATAATAGCCCATATTTATTTAATGCTTTAATGTGTACAAAATGATTTACAAACAATATCTCATTTAATCCTCATAACAATCTTAGAAGAGAGGCACTTTCATTATCCCTTGTTTCCAAATGAGGAGACTGAGGCAGTCAGAGCTTAAATGACTTGTCCAGGGTCACACAAGTAGTAAGTATCTGAGTTTGGATTTAATCTCAGTTTTTTCTGACTTCAAGTTCAGAAGTTCTATACTCTGCTCTAGGTACCTGCCTCATTAGAGAGTGGTAATATTACTAAAAGCAAATGTACTCCTCCTCACACTGGCATCCCACAATCTTTCATCCCTATTGTTTTATCACATAGAGAACTCTTCCTAGACACCTTCCCCCTAAAACTCACCCCTAAGCTTGATGTTTTTAAATTCAAGTGATGCTTGTGGTGACACCAATTCCATGCCATGTATAATAGAAGGTGGAGAACAAATATTACGAATATTAACAAAATATTAGTTGTAGGGTTCTCCTTCCAAGAGTTCCTGTCATGACAAAAGGATTTTTTATAGTTGTTGTTAACCAAAGCTCTGTGAAATATTAAAGGGGCTAATCTTGAACCCTGAGGTTCTTTTGCTTGCCAGCTTCAGAGCATGAGAATTTGAGGGGGGGAGCGGGCTTAGGGTTTTTGGAGAACTGGGTAAGGAAAGACATTTGTGGGAGTTTCAGATTACCCTGTTAATATAATCACATATAATTAATAGATTTTTACTCCCCCCACAGAAAGAACTTGAGTTATCTTTGCTAACAAGAAGGAGTCATAAGATATTCAAGCATACTCTGAAGTAAGTTAGTAAATCATGGCAAGGGGCATTACTTGCCAAACTCCTCAGTCACATACTCTGAGTTTCTGAGTGCCTGCCTAATAATCAATGGCATACCCACTTATGCCACTGAACTTTGACATACCTACTGAATAAACCCCAAGGGATGTGAGAAACATAGCTATTACTATTTTTGAGACAGCTAGGTGGCATTGTGATGAAAGCACTACATTTGCAATCAAAACAACCTGAGTTCTAATCTTGCCCATTATCTGTATGATCCTGGGAAGGTCACTTTTTTTTCATCTATAAAATGGAAACAATTGTGGTACCTACCTCATTAGTGTGCTGTGAAGATTTGATAGGATAACATACACATGTATATGTATATAAATAGTTATGAAGTGTTAATTATTATTGTTATTATTCTGGGAAAGGGAACTTAACCGTGAGTCCATATACCTGAGTCTAGGTCACAGTTCTGATACTAATTAATTGTGGGGCCTTGGGCAGATTGTCTCACCTCTCAAAGGGTTATATTCCTTATCTTATAAATAAGTAGCTTAGATCATGAGCTTTATGGCCAAATGTCCTGCCCTCATTAAAGACATAAGGAGTTATGAGTACTGGAAATAAATTTGAATTGTCCATATCTTGCATTTTGAGTACAACGGTGACCTGGCCTCTGCTAACACAGGCTGATAGTTTGTACTCTTCTTCTCTAATGTTGCAGCACTTTAGCCTCCTAACTTTTCACTTTAAAAACAACAAAAAAATGGCATTTATGTAACATAATAAGAAAATATGATGCTCAAATGCTCCATTTTAGAAGTCATTTTATATTTTCAAATATGCATTTGATTATACATCAGATTTTGGGGGAAAGGAGTGGAGGTAAGAAACTATGATTTTTCTAGTATGATGAATTCCTTGAGGACATCATTTTTACCAGTGTTCTGCAATGTGTGATCTGGAGAGTTGGTTATGGGACATTGAAAGATTAAATGATATCTTCAAGATTACATAGCCAGTGGATAGAACACCAGCCCAAGAGTCAGGAGGACCTGAGTTCAAATTTGACTTCAGAGACTTAATAATTTCCTAGCTGTATGACCTTGGCCAAGTCACTTAACCCCATTGTCTTAAATTTAAAAAATTTAAAAAAACAAAGTCAAAAACAAAAAGATTACATAGCCTGTGCTTGTTAGAGGCAAGACATGAACCAAGGGCTTATTCATTCTCTAATCAACTCTCGACCCACTATACCATGCTTCCTTTCACTGCTGGTGATACAAAATTTTGTATCTATGTCTATGTATAAATTAAGTATATATATACATATATATATATATATATATGTATATATATGTATGTATTAAATGCACACATGTGTACCCGTATGTATATTTAGTTATATATAATATATTATTATATTATATAATATAAATATGTATATAACTGTCAATAAATTAATTTTGATTAATGGACATAGGAGATATATTAATGGACAATGGAGATATATATATGTGTGAACATATATATGGATATACATATATACATATCCTAGTGATGATAGATAGATAGATAGATAGATAGATAGATAGATAGATAAGTGAAATTTACAGAGAGAGAGAGGTAGGACTCAAGTTTTCATCTTATCTATCTATCTATCTATCTATCTATCTATCTATCTATCTATTTAATGCAGCCTTCCTTGAAAATAAAATTTGAAACATAAGAACTGAAAGTCAATCTGTTATTTTTTTAATATGGAGTTATCAATGAAGTAGCTGGCCAAGGAACTTCTCAAAGCATAGAATAGGTTTCTAATATGACTAGAAAACCATATTTAATAATCTAAGAACTTTTAATATATGAATATTTAACTTACCACATACTCCCCTCATGTTATTCTTCACTTGATATTATTGGGATGTGGTATAGTGAAAAAATGCGATCTTTGGTTGAGAGAGCCAAGTTTCAATCCTATCTTTACATCTTAGTACTTATGTGAACACCTGCAAATGATTTCACTTCTCTGAATCTCAGTTTATTTATCTTTAAAATGGGGGTTATTACACATCTACTATCAATTTCATAGAGATTGTGACAATGGAGGGAAATCATACAGGTAAAATCTTTGTAAATTTTAAAGCACCGTATATATATGCCAGTCATTTTGACATGATAATCTTCATCACCACTACCCACCATCATCATCATCAACATCATCATCACCTCACTGTTTTCATATTTTTGATGGAATACAGGTTGAATCAGTCCTAACAATCACTATTCTGCTATTTCTTTTAAACTTAATACTCTGTAGAATATGGCATAAGTGGGTAAAATCATGGGTTTTTGAATTGAAATAAAAGCATACAAAGCAGGCATTATTTCTCTTATCCCACACAATTTTAAAAATATTATTTATTTAATTATATATTTTGTTACTTTTTTTCAAATTACATATAAAGGTAGTTTTCAAGATGAATTTTTATAAGATTTTGAGTTCTACATTTCTCCATATGATTTTGATTTCTTCTGCTGGCTCTCCCTCTTTTAAAGCCTTTTTGTCTTATGAAACTTGGAGAGTTTGAGAATTTGGTGTTGCAATATCAATTAAAATATTGTTCAATATTTTATAGATCTATCTTACACCCAGGAAATTATGAACAAAATAGTTAAGACTATGATTATGGTCTAGTTCCAGTAAAGTATATAAATTGAATTCTCTTGCATATTTTGAAGTCCGTATTTTAGGATGATGATTTGTTGACTGTCAGTTTATAACAGGTAGTAATTCTTCTGATATATGATTTTAGCCACTGAGTCATGTCTTCATAAATATTTGGCAGGTACTATATTTTTATAGTAAGCAATAGCATATTATATCTCAGTCTATATAATTATCCTCAACATTAATAATAATTTCAGTTTTTATTTTTTCAGTGGAGTTAGGGAGAAATTATCATGGGATAATAGCTTATACTAATATGATGCTTTAAAGTTTATGAAGCTCTTTCCAAATATCATCATTTTTTATTCTTCTAATAGCCATGAGGAGTAGGAGCTATTATTCTCCTCATTTTGAAGATATAGAAAATGAAACCTGTGTTAAGTGAGTTGCCTGGGATCAAGTTACTAGTTATTGGCTAAGATTGGGTGGGAATTCAGGCTTCTCAGCTCCAGGTTCCTATCCACTGAATGATGTAGCTTCTCTCTATCCTAATGTTATTCTCCTATATTTAATATTCTTAAGGTTATTGTACAAGTAAATCAAATAACTACTTTTTGTCATTGAATTAAAAATATTGGAATATATGCTCAAAATTTAAAAAAAAGAAAATTCTTGAAATCTTTCAACCTTCATTAAAAACTCCTAGTTCTCACTCATACTGCCTAATGCCCAAATCATGACAATTGCCTTAAGATTTGTGTAAGCATTTATGAAACAGTTAGAAACTCTGGAAATGGAGGAAAAGTGCTAGCAAGCTTTGACCTGCATTTCTGTCATCATGGCAAAGAGTTGTTGTCCTCCTTACACTGATGGAAATATAAAAAAAAGTGTATTTTGGCCCCAATTATAAGGCAAAGGGAGCTAGCAAATGACATTTTCTTGGGACTTCTCAGTAGCTTACTAAACATTACAACTTTAATTCGACTAAACCACAACTGAATCCATGGGTGATTTTTCTCTTTTAGTGGGATAAATGCATTTATAGACATCTGTCCAGTTGTCCATTTAGCTCAAACAATGTGGCTAATAACAGGAAACATGTTGAACTCTTCTATTATATATCAGACAACAACGAAATCTCTATGGGAAGCTTCACAGCTTTTTATGACTGTAGACTGGCGACCCTGGAGTGTGTTATTAAAATGTTCATCTTGTTATTTCTGTTATTAAAGAACAACAGCAACAATAACAATAACTTAATCAACAAATGTTATTAAGTTCCTATATAAACAGAGCACTGTATTTGGTGGTTGGGGAAATAAAGTTTGAATATGACAGAGCGTCTGCTGTTCCATTGTTCACATATTAGAAGGATAATATGAATATAATTAGAAGGATAATATAATACATAATATCATATGAAAATTTTATTAAAGACATGATGAAGAAAATGTTCTGAAAAGAACAAAGGAAAAAGTCAATCAAAAGGGAGATCATGGAAGACTTCTTGTAAGTAGTTTTTGTGTTGGGGTTTTAAGGATCATTAGGAATTCCAGAGGCAATAAGAATAAGAGGGGACTCTCCAGACATAGGGAAGAATGTAAGAAAGCTTTGTTAGAAGAAAAACTAACAGTAACATAAAATTTATAAAGTGATTTAAGTTTTACAAAGCTCTTTACATATATTATTTTATATTAAATTGACAACCATCTTGGGAAATAGGGATTATTATTATTATTATCCCCAATTTACAGATGAGGAAACTGAGTCAAGCAGAGTTTAAATGATTTTCCCAGGATCACACAGTTATTAATTGTTTCAGGCCGAATTCTAGTTCAAGTTGTCCTGATTCCAGGTCCAGTATTGTAGACACTGTGCCACTTAATATGTTCAAGGGTAGAGGTATCAAATATTCATTAGGTTGGTTTGAAAAACAGAATGCATGAAGAATATCACATATGACTAGAAAGGAAGGAATGGCCAACTGTTTCCAGAGCTGCAGAGGAATCAGAAGGGATGATAAATGAGAAAAGGCCATTGGATTTGGGGGAGATGAAGTTGTTGGTTACTTCTCTACAAGGATATTTTCATAGATTTGATGGGGATTGCTGTCAACTTCCAAGCTAAAAGGAAGAGCCCTTAATGAAGAAGTGAAAATGTCAGAGTAGATAAGTTTTCACTCACTTTACCAGTGAAGGAGAGATAGAGGAAAGTAGTAGGAAGCAGATGAAGTCAGACAATAGAAAGACAAAAAAAGGGTTTGTTTTGCTTTGTTTGTTTTTGTTGTTCTTTTAAAACTGGATATCCCTATCTCAACTAGGTGGAAGTCAGACTGCCACTTATAAGTCCAAGCCCATTGCTGATTGATATAAACATCTTGAGTTTGCTCCCTTTCTGAAATGCACCAGTTCACCCTTTTTTAGGCAGTCTAGATCTTCTCTTCTGGCCCTCAACCTCCAGACTTTCAAGATATTGGAGATCTGGTTTATCCACACTGAAATTCAGAACTGCCAGACTCAATGACCCACTGGCCTTAACCTCTTAGTAACAGGGATTAAAAGCCTGAATCACCATGCTTCATAGTGGAAGATCAACAATTAGGAAACTGAGATCCTAGATATAAAGTTGAAAGAGATAATAGAGTTTTCAACATTCATTTTCTGTAAAATTTTTACCCTTTCTTCCCTCCCCTTCCCAAGACAGCAAGCAATTTGATATAGGTTATATATATGAGCAATCATGTTAAACACATTCCCATAATCTCATTATTTTATGGATGAGGAAACTAAGATCTAGAGCAATGAAAGAATAGAAGTTGTGACTAAAGCAAAATTTGAACTAAAATCCTTGATTTCTGAAAGATCAGAAACTCTTTCTTCTATATCCTGCAGTTTGCTTTTGTTTTGGTTTGTTTAGGATTGGAGATATCATATAATATTTGCAGTTTCTTCTAATGTGCACGCTTTCATTTGGCTTCAGTATAAAAAGAGGATACCATGCCTCTTTATGCATGAAACATGTTGCTCTTTAAGTTTTTAAATATATTTTCTGCTTCTTACATCTCTGCTGTAATCCAATATATCCTTCTTCCTACTATAATAAATAATATTTTTTAGAGAAAGAAAATCAGCACAACTGATCAATACATTGAAGAAGTATGAAAATATATGCAATGTGTAACATTAAGAACTTCCGATCTCCCCAAAGGGGCAGGTTGGAGATATCTTCTCATACCTCTTCATTTGATTTCCTACAGGATCTTTATAATTTGTTTCATTACTTTTGATTTTTTTGTTGTGTTGCTAATTTTTCCATTTACATTGTTGTGTTTGTTGTGTATAATGTTTGCTTTTGTTGTTTATTTTTTTCTTGTTCGGCTTACTTCACTCTGTATCAGTTTGTAGAAATCTTTTAAAGTTTCTCTGTATTCATCACATCATTTCATACATCATGGTGGCAATCCATTACCCTCATGTACAAACAATTTTTTCACCATACCCCAATTAATGGGCACCTACTTTCTTTGTAATTCTTAATTTTTTCACAAAAGGTGCTGCTATAAATATTTTGGAGTATATGGGGACTTCCTTCATATCAGTGGCCTCCTTGAAATATAAATGCAGCAATGGAGTCTCTGGTTCAAAGAGAATAAATATTTTATTCAATTTATTTGCATAATTCCAAATTACTTTCTAAATTGATCATACCATTTCACAGCTTCACCGATAGTGTATTTGTATGTCTATCTTTCCATAATCATTCCAATATTGAACTGCTGCCATTTCTAGTCATTTTTAACAATTTGAAGGATATGAGGTGAAAGTACAGTATTGTTTTGACCTTTATTTCTTTTATTGTTAGTGACTTGTGACTGAATGTTTTGCAGTTCTTTTGAGAACTATTTCTTCATATACTTAGACCATTTATCTATTGAGGAATGGCTATTAATTATATATACAGAGAGAAAGAGATAGACACAGAGACAGAGATAGACATAGAGATAGAGATAGATAGATGTAGATTATATATATGCATACATACATATATATATGCACATACAAATATAGGCATGTATATGTATATCTAGTTTATCTATCTTGGATGCCAAACTTTTGTCAGAGAAATTTGATACAAAGATTTTTCCCCCCATTTAATCATTTCCTTTCTTATTCTAGATGTATTAATGTTGTCTGTGCAGAAGTTTTTCAGCTTCAAATAATCAAGGTTATCTATTTTATCATTTGCTATTGCCTATCTCATTTGCTTAAATATGTATCTTCTTACTTTTGCATACTCTTACTAGCTATAAGATAGATATTTGTACTTTTTTGGCTATTAAAAATATAATATTTAATACTAAGATCAAATATGCATTTAGAAGGTATTATGAGATTAGATCATGTAAGAAAGGCAAGGTATAGGGTGGCATGACATTAATATTCTCCCAGAGCTTTTCCCAAGATAATGCTAAATGAAGCCCCTACATACATATTAAAGCTACAAATCCCACCAAATAAATAAAATATTGAAATAAGCTTTCAATTGCAGATCTTAAAGGAAGGTCTGGTTCTTTCTGGTAAAAGAGGAAATAAAATTCGACTAGGCAGGAGAATGGGAAAGCCAGTGGGAGATTTTTAGCCACAGTGCAGCCCAGGTCAAGAGAACTAGACAGCAGCTCAGATCCCAACAACTAGATAGCAGACCAAAGGGGAGGATCCCAACCTCAAACAAAGTCTGAACCCTGAGAAAACCTGGGTAAAAGACTGGACTGGGTTGGAAACAATTCTCTGTTAAATCTGAATCTGGACATAAAGAAGGAAACAAACCTTTTGAAGGAAACAAACCTTTGCAAAGGCAAGGCCTGGACTGCATAGGAAATATCTTGGTCAACAATGAGGCAGGGACACACTCCAGCCTCACCAAAATAAAAGCTTGGATCTACATTCCATATACCCCAGGAGCAGAACTAAAACAACAAAAATGAACAGAAAAGCTAAAAGAGCACTCACTATAGAAAACTACTTTACAGACAAAGATCATAACAATGCCATGTCTGAAGTAGAAAGGAAAAAATTACTCACAGGAAAAGTATCAAAGCAGTCTATAAATTAGACTCAAATGTAAAAGTTTATCAATGAGCTTTAAAAAAGAATTTAAAAACCAAAAAAGAGAGGAAGAAGTAAAAAAAAATGAAACTCATGCAGGAAAATTGTGACATGTTTACCAAAGAAATCAACTGCATTAAAAGTAAAAATAACCATATGGAAAAGGAAACACAGAAGATAACTGAAGAAAATAAAACCCTAAATATTAGAATTGAACAGATAGAAACTAATGAATCTACAAGACTATAAGATTCCATCAAACAAAATAAAAAGGCTGAAAAAAACTGAAGAAAATGTAAAGTACCTTCTAGGGAAAATACATGACTTAGAAAACAGATCCAGAAGAGACAATCTACAAATCTGAACTACTAGAAAGCCTGGTCTAACAGAAGAACCTGGAAAACATCATGCAGGAAATTATAAAGGAAAAGTGCTACTAGAACAAGATAACAATATAGCAATTGTAAGAATCTGCTTAACTGCCCCCCCCAAAGATATTCCAAGTTTAAAAACTCCAAGGGCTGTAAAAGCTAAATTCCATAACTGTCAATGAGAAAATAAATATTGTAAACAGCAAAAAGAAAACAATTCAAATACTAAGGGAACACAATCAGACAAGCACAGGACCAATCAACCTCAACACTGAAGGATGGGAAGAACTAGGATAACATATTTTGGAGAGCTAATGACCTGGGATTACAGGTATACAGAATGTACTACCTTGAAAAATAGGAAAAGATGGATGTTCAATGAAATAATGGACTTCTAGAACTTCCTGACACAAAGAACAGAACTGAACAGAGAATTCAATCACCAAATACACAACTGAAGAGTTACATTAAAAAAAGGTAAATGAAAAAAGGGATTGAAAAAACAAAATTGTTTTAAATATATTGGTCCCTAAAAGGGAAGATATACCAATTCTAATTCTTTAGCAATTTATTTATCTAAGGAAAATTAGAGGGTAGAATATAATTGAAGAGAATGACAGTGAGGGGTATAATTGGGTCTTATCTCTCAATTGAAGAGGTCTAAGATCACATCACTATGTCTGAGACAAAGAGCCCTGAAAAAAAAAGCAGTAGTGTTAACTTCAACTTAAGTATCTTATTATACTGTGAAAGCACCTTGTTTAATCAGGGCTTCATAAGCTGTGAGGACCTGAGAATGTCTCTGTTACTTACAATCATTTCTAAAGTTCTCAGTGACACCTCCAGAGACTTGCAGTACTTAGAGAACTTCAAGATTCTTACAGTTAATTTGATCAGTGTTTGGTGATTCACTTAACAAGGGGTTAAGTAGGGGGGGAGGGGGAAAGTGTGAAAGAAAAATAGGCCTGGGGGCACAGGTAGTTCAAGAAATTTTAAATCTTTGGTTGATACTTTGGCTCATGAAGAGGACTGTGTGTGTCCTTGAAAGATATGTGAAAAGGGGGTAAGGTAATAAAAGATTATAATTACAATTTGATGCAATTTGAGTCAATGCTGCTAATCAAGCAATCAAGTAAACAATCTGTGATGATATTTTGATAACAATAGAAATTTATCAAGTAATCAAATGATCAAACCGTGTTTAATGATACTTGATTAATAATATTAGAACTCCAAGGCAAGAGGCACAAAAATTTATAATTTTAGAAGGAAAGAAGGGAGAATGTCAATGCCGAGTAAATTGTATTCAATAGATTTAGCTTAGTGATGGAATAAGATACATTCACACTTGGGTTTAAAAATCTAATTCAATCTAAAGGGGAGGGGGGACAGGGAATGGTAAAGATAAAGAAAGAAGGGACTGATAAAAGGGAAGGGAAGGTATAAATGAAAATAAACAAATTTAAATTCCTAAGAGAAAAGTCAAAGGGGAAAGGTAGTAAAATTTTGGTGAGGAGGAATAAGAGAAAAGGAAGAGATAAATATATGTGGAAGATAGCACAGAGGGAAATACAGAATTAGTAATCTTAACTGTAAATGTGAATGGGATGAACTGTCCCATAAAACGGAAAAGGATAAGCAGAATGGATTAAAACCCAGAATCCTACAATATGTTGTTTACAAGAAATACATTTGAAGCAGAGATATGCCCAGGGTAAAGGTAAAATGTTGGAGCAAAATATATTATGCCTCAGCAGAAGTAAAAAAATCTGTGATAGTGATCCTAATCTCAGGCAAAGTAAAAGCAAAAATCAATCTTATTAAAAGGGATAAGAAAGGAAATTGCATCTTCTTAAAAGGCACCATTGGTAATGAAGCTATATCATTACTAAATATATATGCACCTAGTGGTATAGTATCCAGATTCCTAGAGGAAAAGCTGAGTGAATTACAAGGAGAAAGAGACAGTAAAACTTTAATAATGGGAGAGCTCAATCTCTCTCTCTCTCTCTCTCTCTCTCAGAACTAGATAAATCTAACAATAAAATAAACAAGAAGGAAGTTAAGAAGGTAAATGAAATCTTAGAAAACTTAGATATGATAGTCCTCTGGAAAAAAACTTAATGGGGATAGAAAAGAATATACCTTTTTCTCAGCAATGCATGTCACTTTCACCAAATTAACCATATATTAGGACACAAAAACCTAAAAATCAAATTCAGAGAGGCAGAAATAATAAATACACACTTCTCAGACTATGATGCAATAAAAATTACATGTAATAAAGGGTCAAGGAAAGATAAACCAAGGACTAATTGAAAATTAAATACTATCTTAAAGAATGTGTGGATCAATAACAAATACTAGAAATAATCAATAATTATATCCCAGAAAATGACAATAATGAGATATCATACCAAAATCTATGGGATGCAGCAAATGCAGTATTGAGTGGAAATGTTATATCTCTAAATGCCTATATGAATAAAACAGAGAAAGAGGAGATCAATGAACTGGGTATGCAACTAAAAAAAACTAGAAAAAGAACAAATTAAATAATCCTAATTAAATACCAAATTAGAAATTCTGAAAATCAAGAGAGAGATTAATAAAATAGAAAGCAAGAAAACCATTGATCTCATTAAAAAAAATCTAAGAGTTGGTTTTGTGAAAAAGCCAATAAAATAGATAAACCTCTGGTTAATTTGTTAAAAAATAAAAAAAGAAGATAATCAAATTACAGTATCAAAAATGAAAAGGGTGAACTAATCACTAATGATAAGGAAATTAAAGAGATAATTTGGCACTTTGCTGAACTATATGCCAATAAATTGTACAACTTGAGTGAAATGGATGAATATTTACAAAAATACAAACTGCTCAAATTAACAGAAGAAATAAAATTCTTAATTAATCCCATTTCAGAAAAAGAAATTGAAGAAACCTTCAATGAACATGCTAAGAAAAGAGTCTCCAGGTCCACATGGATTTAAAAGTAAATTCTACCAAACATTTGAGGAAAAACTAATTCCTATTGTACATAAACTATTTCTAAAAATTCAGAGAGGAAGAAGTTCTGCCAAACTCCCTTAATGACACCAACATGTTGCTGATACTGAAACCAGGAATAATACAAACAGACAAAGAAAATTATAGACCAATCTCCCTAATGAATATTGATGCAAAAATCTTATATAAAAATTTAGGAATGAGATCAGCAATTTATTACCAGGATAATATACCATGATCAGGTTGGATTTATACCAGGCAGGCAAGGATGGTCCAACATTGGGAAAACACTCAACATAATTAAACATATCAATGATAAAAGCAACAGAAATCAAATGATTATCTCAATAGATGCTGAAAAAACCTTGATAAAAGACAATATCCATTCCTATTAAAAGTACCAGAAAGTTTAGAGATAAATGGATTTTCCTTAAAATAATAAAAGCATCTATCTAAAATCATCAACAAATATTATATTTAATGGGAATAAACTCACAGCATTTCCACTAAATTCTAGGGTGAAACAAGGAGGTCCATTATCACCATTACTGTTCAATATAATATTGGAAATGGTAGCAGTAGCAATAAGAGAAGAAAAAGAAATTGAAGGAATCAGAATTGGCAATGAGGAAGCAAAACTTTCACTCTTTGCAGATGATATGATGATATACCTAGAGAACCTGAAAAAATCATCTAAAAAACTCTTTGAAACAATTAACAAATTCAGCAAAGTAGTAGGATATAAAATAAACCCATACAAATCATCAGCATTTCCATATATGAACACTAAAACTCAAGAACAAGATATAGAAAGAGAAATTCCATTTAAAATAACTGTAGACAACATTAGATACTTGGGAAGCTAACTCCCAAGGCAAACCCAGAAACTGTAAGAACACAGTTATAAAGCTCTCCTCACCCAAATAAAATCAGATCTAAATAATTTGAAATATGTCAAATACTCATGGTTAGGTCAAGCTAAAAAAATAAAATTGACAATTCTACCCAAATAAATTACTTATTCAGTGCCATACCAGTCAAACTACCAAATAACTACTTTATCTAGCTAGAAAAAATAGTAACAAAATTCATCTAGAGCAACAAAACTGAATTGATGAAAAAAAATGTAAAGGAAGATGACCTAGTTCTACCATATCTCAAACTATACTAAAAGGCAGCAGTCATCAAAAATGCCTGGTACTGGTTAAAAAATAGAGTAATGAGGGGTGGCTAGGTTGCACAGTGGATAGAGTACCAGCCCTAGAGAAAGGAGTAGCTGAGTTCAAATCTGGCCTCCAACACTTAATAATTACCTAGCTGTGTGGCTTTGGGCAAGCCACTTAATCCCATTTGCCTTGCCACAAAAACCTAAAAAAATTAAAAGAAAAAATAGAGTAATGGATCAGTGGATTAGGATAGGTTCAAATGAAACTGTAGTAAATGATTACCCAAAGACATCAGCCTCTGAGATAAGAAATATTTGACAAAAATTTTGGGGAATACTGGAAAATAGTATGGAAAAAACTAGGCATAGATCCATATGTCATATCCTATCCCAAAATAAGTTCAATCTGTGAACAGGATTTAGACATAAAGAGCAATACCATAGATAAATTAATAGATGAAAAAATATTCTATCTTTTCTATGGAAAAGGGATAAATTTATGACCAAACAAGGATTAAAGTACACTATAAACTACAAAATGATTTTGACTATATTAAATTAAAATGGTTTTTCTTAATAAAATTAATATTGCCAAAATTAGAAGAAAAGCAGAAGCTGGGAAACAACCTTCACAAGTAAGAGTTCTGATAAAGGTCTCATTTTTAAAATATATAGAGAACTGCATCAAATTTGTAAGGTCACAAGACTTTCCCAATTGATGAATGGTCAAAGGATATGAACAGACAATTTTCAAATGAAGAAATTAAAGCTATATATAATCATATGAAAAAAATGCTCTAAATCACTATTAATAAAAGAAATGCAAATTACAACAACAATGAGGTATCATCTCACACCCATTAGATTAACCCAGATGAGAGAAAAGGTAGATGATCAATGTTGGATAGTGGGTGGAGTTGTGAACCAATCCAACCATTCTGGAGAGCAATATGGAACTATGCCCAAAGAGCAATACAACTGTTCATAACCTTTGACCCAGCAATTCCAATTCTAGGACTATATACAAAAGAAATTGTAAAAAATAGGAAAAGTCCTTCATGTTCCAAAATATTCATAGAAGCTCTTTTTTTGTAGTGGAAAAGAATTGGAAATTAAGGGGATGTCCATCAATTGAGGAATGGCTAAACAAGTTACAGTACATAAATACTATGGAATATTATTGTTATATAAGAAATCATAAATAGTTGGACTCGAGAATCATGGAATGACATACAGGATCTGATGCTGAGCTAAAGGAGTAGTGTCAAGACAATAATATACATATCAACATTATGAGATGAACAACCTTGATGGATGGACACAACTCCTCTCAACAGTCCAGAGAACTAGGACAACTGAATTTGCCTGGTTATGCTCTATATTATCCCCAACCAGAGGAAGAAAAACAATACAAAACAAAACACATTGATAAAACACACCCCTAACGAATCTGGTGAACACTTTATAAAAAAAAGTATTTCTTATTTTTCTCTTTCCCTTAATCCTAATTCCTCATGTCAAAAAATTACTACTTTGTAAATATGTTTAACAAATTATTTATGTAACATGCTAACCTGACTGTTCCCTACTGAGGACAGGGGGTGGGAAGAAAGGGTAGATGGGAATTTTGTAACTTGAAAATATACATGTGCAAATGGATGAAAATAAAATAAAATAAAATAAAAATTTAAAAAGAACTTAAAAACTAAAGAAGAGAGGAAGAAGAAAAATGGAAAAAACAAATGAGAGTCATGTAGAAACATTACAAAAAATTGATCAAAGAAATAATCTCCTTCAAAAGTAAAAATAACCAACTGGAAAAAGAATATAACTCTTTAAAAAATAAAATCAACCAACTAGAAAAGAAATTTAACTCAAAAAGTAAAATTAACCAATTGGCAAAAAACCCCACAAAAGCTAATGGAATAAATTAAAACCATGAAGATTAGAACAGGAAAAATAAAAACTTATGACTGTTTGAGACATCAAGATTTCATCAAAATCAAAGGACTGAATAAAATGAAGAAAATGTAAAGTACCTTTTAGGGGAAAAATGACTTGTAAAATAGATCCAGGAGAAATAATTTTTGAATTATTGTTCTACCAGAAAGCCTAAATCAGAAAAAGAACCTGAAAAATATCTCTCAGGAAATTATCAGGGAAAACTATTCAACCATACTAGACCAAGAAGACAAACTACCCCTTGAAAGAATACACAGAACCCCTCCAGAAAGTGATCCCAGATTTAAAACTCCAAGGGCTAGTATATCCAAATTCCAGAATGCTCAAATAAAGGAGAAAAGTGCTGTAAACAGCCAAAATGAAAAAATTTAAATAAAAAGAAAGCACAATCATAATTACACAGTCCCATCATTTATGCTTTCTTATAAAACAATAGTACTCCATACCTTTAACCTGTGTGTATCTCTCTGCTTCAAATGTGTTTTTTTGTAAACAATATATTGTAGGATTATAGATTTTTTTCATTCATTCTATCTGCTCCCCTTTTATAGAAGAGTTCTTCTCAATTACATTTACAGTTTAAAATACTAAATCTTTATTTTCCTCCATCTTATCTTTCCCTTTACACAGGACACAAGTTCAATATTAAAGGATAAGTCAATCTGGAATAGGATATTTTGGGAAGGCAAAAGACCATGGATGACAAACAAAAATTTACTCCCCTGCAAAATTCAGCATATTCTGACAAGGAAAAAAATGGATGTTCAATAAAATAGAGGACTTCCAAAATTTCCTGATGAAAAAGACACGAAGCAGAAACAAATGCTTGGTTGTTTGGCACTTTTTTCTTCACATTATATGTTTGTTTACTGAAGTAACAAAAACAAAGGAATTCAAATGCAATATTTTATCAAAGATATGATGAATTTTATGAAATGAATAAACAAATATTGTAAGCATAATTCTACCAATTTTTTTCACTTATGGATGGAATGAATATTACTACAGCTGCTTAGAAAACATTAAAAAGAATTAGGAATGTAAATTTGTGATTTCCATGTTGGATGACTGCCCAGGCACCCAACTTAGAGAGAACTCTGATTACAAGAGACATTTTAACAACTGGTTTGGAAAACTCAACATAAAATTAGATATCAGTTCTGCCAAACCAGTATAAATTGACTGAATCCCACCACTGGAGTGTTTACTCTAAATTTATATATCACATGTTTCATTGAGTTGCCTTTCTCATAGATCTCAAAGCCTTCTTAGATGAGGGCACCTTATGTTGAGTGGTTCTGTGCCAGGGTCTCCCATGCCTTATAATCAAAGATAAAGTTCTTAAGAGAGACCTTCAGGGTGTCTCAGTACTTAGAGTACTTAGAGTCACTATACATAATTAAAGTAGAAGTGACTTTACTAGATACTTGGAGGTTTATAGCACAATGGCAGAAGAGGGAGGGATTGTATTTAGAAATGTTGGACATAAAGAGATTAGGAAGTGATTTTACCTTAATCCATACTTTAGTTAATGAGGATTTTATTACCATGGTAAGGGTGCTAAAGGGACCTGGAAGAGGATGTACCCAATACTTTGATTGGGGAGGGCTATAGAGTTATGGTGGGAGTATTACAGGGACAGAGGGAGAGGGTATACCTAGAAGGGTTGGGCATGAAAACATCATGAAGAGATATGATTTACTTGAATCCACTAAAATTGGAGAAAATATGCTTGGGGTGGGATACAAATCATGAAATGATGTGGCTTTTCATAATGATTTGACTCATGAGGATTGTGTATTCATGGAGGGTACTTGAAAAGGAGGTAGGGTATAAAGTGTAATTATAGTTTGATGAAATTCATAACTTTTGAGAAGTATATTTCTAATAAGACAGAAGATGGGAGGGTACTTAATGACTATGAGCTAAGGCTGTTTAGTAATCAATCAACCTTTGAGATTATTCAATGAAACAATCAATCAATCAATTTTTGATTGAATGTACTTTGATTGATAGTACTTCTATCAGTTCAGATAAAAGTATATTTTGACAAAGAGGATGTAACTACAAGAAAGGCTTAAAACAATAAAAACATAAATGAAATTCTATACTAGAAGAAGGTTAGGCATTAGTGTATAAATAACACCAGATAAGGAGACATAAAGACCTACTATATTAGAAGGAAAGAAGGGAGGCTGTGAATCCTGAGTAAATCCTACGCAACAGTTTGACACAGAGAGGGAATATTCCCGATTGGGTTTAAAAAATCTATTCTTGGGGGCAGCTAGGAGGCATAGTAGATAGCGGGAGTTGAAGGTTTAAGTAAAAATAAACTTGTTAAAATTTAAAGTGGAAAGGGAATGGTGAGGAATAAGAGGAAAGGGAAGAGAAAAGTCCAAACAGGGAAAGATAAGATGGAGGAAAATAAAGATTTAGTATTTTATACTGTAAATGTAATTGAGAAGAACTCTTCTATAAAAGGGAAGCAGATTGAATGAAAAAATCTATAATCCTACAATATATTGTTTACAAAAAAACACATTTGAAGCAGAGAGATACACACAGGTTAAAGGTATGGAGTACTATTGTTCTATAAGAAAGCACAAATGATGGGACTCTAGAGAAGCATGGTACGAATTACAGGAACTGATACTGAGCAAAGGGAACAGAAGCAAGAGAACACTGTATACGTTAACAACAACATTGTGAATTGATCAACTTTGATGGAAGCAGATCCTCTCAGGAGTTTAGAAAGCTAGGACAATCCTGGAGACCTGTTATAGACAATGCTATCCACATCCAGATTAAGAAAACAAAACAAAACAAAACAAACAAACCAACAGAATCTGAATTATGGTCACTAAAAAATTTCTCGTATATATTTCCTTCCTATCCCTTAGTTTTCTTTCTTTTCCTTTAGTCCTTATTTGTCATACAAAAAATGACTAATATGTCACCATGCTAAACACAAATGTAGATGTTAAATGTTCACTAGATTGCAAATAAGGGGAAGGGGGATGAAAGGAAATTATGTAACATAAATATACATGTGGATGAATGTTGAAAAACTTTCAGAATATTTAATTGGAAAAATAAAATAAAATGTCAATTAGAAAAAATGTATTGGGAAGGATATTACATTGTGATGGGGGAAAAGCATTGAATTTAGATCCTATGCTATGTCACTTACTGCTAGCCTCAGTTTTCTCATCTGTGAAATGGGGGAAAATCTTTTCTGTACTACCTCACAAAACAGTTGTGACCAAAGAAGAGACTGCATTGAAAAAGTCCTTTGTAGCCATAAATCTCTTGTTATGTAAATGTGAAACATCTTATTGTATATTTTTAGAATTATAATTACAGCCTGGAGTAAAGAAATGCAGAAAATTATCTAGAACTTTGATTAAATTGCCCCCAGGTATCAGTGATTCTTGCCCCAATTTAATAGGAAGTTTAAGGGCAAGCAATGAGCTCCCTAGAGTTAGTCTCTCTGTCCAAAGATTCCATCAGTTTAGATGAGGAAAGGGACTTAGTGCAGAAACTCTTTCTCAGTTTGGGATTAATTGGGTCTTGGCCCCAGGGCCTCACTGGACTATTGATATGTGGTTCAATGTGAGCTCAGCTGTACTTTTCTGTTTTAAGCTCTGAGGTAACTAGAAAGCACCAGTTACCAGGGGGTTTCCAGTCAGGAAAGCTCCCTTTAGACAACCTCAGGAGAATGGAGTGTATCTCTCCTTTTGAGTGTTTGCTGACCTATGGGATGCATCATTTATTACCAAATTTCTGTCATGGAAGCTTGAACTAATTGGCCATAATTTATCATTTTCAGATATATAGAAAGCTATTTTTCCCTACCCCAAGAAATTCTGAAAACTGTGTACATGAGAAAATTCTGTTATGGTTTCATTACCAGTCTGTTAGAATGGCAAACATTAATAGTCTAATTATGGTTAGTATTAGTCCAATGAACAGCAAAGTTTCATGTGCAGAAAACTGGGAAGACCTCAATTAAAGTCCAGTATATATCTAATTAGCATTGAGGCCACAGACAAACTACTTGACCTCTCATTCAACAATGCATCAGGAAATTGTATTTTCACTCCAGTAGTTCCACTTAGGTAGGCAAGTAGTAGTACACCAGTGACATCACAGATAATATAAACAAAAGCGAAAAGAAATCCAGTCCTTGCCCTCAAGAAGGTTGCATTCAAAGGGGAAAGAGAGATTAAAAAAAAAATTTGAGTGGTGGGCAAGGAGGGATCAGGTTAGGATTAAGAACAAGGGAGGAACTTGCTTGAGGGAGTAAGGGTAGAAATAGAAAGAAATGGAAGAAGTTGACCATATTGCAGGTACTTCCTCAAAAAGATTAATTCTGAGAGAAACTCAACAATTAGATGGATCTGTAGCAGAGGGACTTTACAAGGAGAGAAGACCAAGCAGATATTATCTCTAATGAACAGGTAAAGAAATTGAGGTGCGCATTGGATAAATGACTTCATTCATTCATTTATTCAATGCAAACTTTGTTCAAATATTTGCACTACATACTTGTAATGGGCTATATAGAGTACTTTACAATTCTGAGATGAAAATTTAGTCTTTGCTCCATTGCAGCGTTTTTGACATCATACAATGCTACAAATACTACTTTTTGTCTAGCATATGTACTAATAATGTCCCAGACAAGTAAAAAGTTCATAACCTTTTCTTGTTTAGTCTAATACATCAAGTAAGTGTCATGGTAAAGAGGGAAACACAGCTCAAAGTTGAATGTGTAAGTCACCAATAAAAACTTTATTGATGTTCCAAGTCATGACATGGAAAGACCCTTGTTGACCCTAAGAAAAAAAAATCTCCATAAACCAAAAAGTAATTCTATAAAAAATTTTTCAGATCCCATATATAATAAGATGAAGTGCATAAAATATAAAAAGCGGTTATTTTGGTTTACACAATATTTCTAAGTGCAATTTGACAATGTTCCATATAAGGAGAGATGAACAGATAATATGGTTCTCAATCAAGGGGGTTTATATTAACTTACAATCTAGTTTATTATTCTGAAAACACTGCTAATGATAAGACTATATTTATGAAGCTTTTGATTTTCAAGGCATCTAGTATATCATTTCTTCAAAATATATTGTAATGATGATAACCTTTAAACTTTTAAGGTGACTGGATTGGGTATTTTTTCTCTATTAGAAGTTAATGAGGGGTGGCTAGGTGACATAGTGGATAAAGCACTGGCCCTGGTGTCAGGAGTACCTGGGTTCAAATCCGGTCTTAGACACTTAATAATTACCTAGCTGTGTGGCCTTAGGCAAGCCACTTAACCCTGCTTGCCTTGCAAAAACTTAAAAAAAAAAGAAGTTAATGAAATATGGCATTAAGTTTACATTTTATGATGATAAAAACATTAACTATTAAGACAAAAATATTGAACCATCTCACTATTATAATTTTATGTTATAAACTTCACATTTTCATTTACTAAAAATGAAGACAGAGCATGTGAACACCATGGTCCATGGATAAAACTATGAGAACTTTATCTGTCCATTTTCTATTTAGATAGAAAGCTCCTAAACAGGAAAAAAATAGAACTATGGAAAAAGAAAACTTTGAAAGTCAAAGTAAAGAACGTTCCATTTGAACAAAAGTGGAACATGGGTCAGTCAGTCCTGAGAGACAGGTGAGTGTCATTCCAAAGAGACTGCAGGCCTCAATTTCCCTCTGCTGAAAGGGAGTTAGGTTCGGATTCCCCAATCTAGAGTGACAGAGATGGGTTCCAGTAAGGCATCCAGGGCAATAATGCAACTGGTACCAGAGGAGCTGGCAGGAGACCCTGGGAGATTTCTCTTTTCTTTGTGAAGGGCAGAGCTGTGATAGAATGGGTTCATCCCATTAGAAAGCATCATGGTTCTGGAGATGTTGGGTGAGCTTGAGCTCTGGGGGGGGGGGGGGATTAACAGAGCAGAGCAGTATACATCTACGAGTGACAAGCTGGCATTGTCCTAGTGTTAAAGCTATTGCCAATCGAGTCATATGGATGAATAACTCAAAGGTGGACTGTCTGAGAGGAAGGGTTGTACTGATATATTAGTCACTTGAGAGACAGGTTAGAATATATTATTGAATTCTGCCAGATGTCACATGTTGGTATGTGTCCAGTGATAATGGGACCCTATGGTACCACACTAATAAGGGAGGAAAGAAAACCAAATCAAGACCAAGAGACTCTGGCAGCATCCAAACTATCTCCAATAGTCCTGTTTCCTATGAATCAGACCATGGTTTGGAATGATTCTGGTAAAGGCAATACACAGTATACCCAGTGATGGAATTCAACTGGTTCACACTGGTTCAGTAGAACTGATACCTAATTTTATGTTGAGTTTGGTGAACTGGTTGTTAAAATGGCACTGTAATAGGGATTCTCTCTAAGGTGGGTGCCTGGGCAGCCACCCAATGTGGAAATCACAAATTTACATTCATTATTCTTTTTTAATGTTTATCTGCACAACAAAGCATCTGTGGTAATATTCATTCCATTCAACGGTGAAAAAAATTAGTGGAACTATGCTTGTAATATTTATTTATTCATTTCTTAAAATTTGTTATACCTTTGATAAAAGACTACATTTTGATTCCCTCGTTTTTGTTACTTAGTAAACAAATGTCTAATGTAAAGTGAAAAAATCAGACAACCAAGAGGTGACAAGCTGTCATTTATTTCTGCTTTGTGCTATGCCCCAAACTCCTCCATATTCTCTCAAAATATTATAAGTGCACTGATGTTCCCTGAATGATGAAACCAATAGAAAGCTGGGACAAAATGAACCAAAAGAAAGATAGATTTTAAGGGTTCTCTTATCATCCATTTCAGAAACCTTGGAAGTAAAAGGGAAAAAAAAGAGTTAGAAAATGTAAAATGAGTATTGGTTCTGCATATGTTCCAACATTGGCTGCTGTGGTCACTTGATTGCTTTTACTCCATAAGGGTATATTTGCTTACTGTGTATAAAAAAATTACAGAATTGAGACATAAAGGGCAATACCATAGACTAATTAAGAGATCAAGGAATATTCTATCTATTGGTTCTTTGGAAAGGGAAGAAAATGACCAAACAAGAAACTACATTATAAATTACAGAATGAATGATTTTGACTACATTAAATTAAAAAGATTTTTCAGTAAGAAGGAAAACAGAAACCTGGGAAACAATTTCCCTTGAGATTCTTGACCTATTGTTACTCCAGATGAATTATGTTACTATTTTTTTTTTCTAGTTCTATAAAACAGTTTTTTGGTAGATTGGTATGACACTGAATAAGTAATTTTATTTTCTATAGAATTGCCATTGATTGCTTTAGATTGATATTGCTTATTATTTTAAGGAAAATTCCATTTATTTCTATATTATCTAGTGTTTTTAATAGTAATGCATGTTGCATTTTATCAAAGGCTTTTCCAGCATCTATTGAAACAATCATGATTCCTTTGGTTTTGTTACTGAATTGTTCAATAATATCGAATGTTTTCCTAATATTCAACCAGCCCTACCTACCTACTATAAAATCTACCTGATCATTGTATATTACCCTAGTAATATCTTCTTGCAATCTTTTGCTAAAGTTTTATTTAAGATTTTCACATCAAGGTTCATTAGGGAGATTGATCTATAATTTTCTTTGTTTTGGCTCTTCCTAGTTAAGGTATGAACACTATATGGATGTCATAAAAGAAATTTGGCAGAACTCCTATTTTTATAAATTATGTAGAATTGGAATTATATGTTTCTTAAATGTTTGATAGAATTAATTTGTGAATTAATTTGGACTTGGAGATTTTTCTTAGGGAGTTTATTGATGATTTCTTCATTTTGCTTTTCTGAAATAGGATTATTTATTTTATTTTATTTTCCGTTACTATGGGTGGATTATATATATATATATATATATATATATATATATATATATATATATATATATGTATGTATTGTTTTTGCAACTCCAATATTTTTTGCTTTTTGAATTTTACAGTTTTTCTCCAGTCTTGCTTCCCTCTCCCCACCCCCAGAAGGCATTCTGATAGTCCTTACATTATTTTATTTCCATGCTATACATTAATCAAAATTGAATGTGTTGAGAAAGAAATCATATTCTTAAAGAAAAAAATAAAATATAAGAGATAGCAAAATTACATAATAAGATAACTTTTTACAAAAATTAAATGTCTTTGGTCTTTGTTTAAACTCCACAATTCTTTCTTTGGCTACAGATGGTATTCTCCATTGCAAATACCCTAAAAAAAATACCCTGATTGTTGCACTGATTAAATGAACAAGTCCATTAAGACTGATCATCAACCCATGCTGCCGTTAAGGTATACAATGTTCTTCCGGTTCTTCTCATCTCTCTCTCTCAGCATCAGTTCATGCAAATCCTTCCAGGCTTCTCTGAATTCCTATTCTTTCTGGTTTCCAATAAATCAATAGTGTTCCATAATCTACATATACCACAATTTGTTCAGCCATTCCCCAGTTGATACACACTCACTCAATTTCCAATTCTTTGCCATTACAAACAGGTCTGCTATGAATGTGGTTGTACACGTGATGTTTTTACCCTTTTTCATGATCTCTTCAGGATATAGACCCAGTAGTGGTATTGCTGGATCAAAGGGTATTCACTTTTTGATTTTAATATTTATTTATTCTCTTTTTGTACAAATAATGTTTTTTATACATTAATAAAATATCCTTGCTTAAGAGTAAACAGAATAACCCCTCCCCCACAAAATATAGATTCGCTTGAGTGATAAAGTAAAAGGGAGAGAAAAAAATTAAAATTAAAAAAATAATAGTAATAATTGTAGGTATGGCCAGGTGGTGCAATGGACAGAGCCCCAACCCTGGAGCCAGGAGCACCTGAGCCCATATCCAGTCCCATACACCCAACAATCACCCAGCTGTGTGACATGCAAGCCACCCCAACCCCACGGCCCTGCAAAAACCCAAAAAAGAAAAAAAAACCCAAATAAAATAAAAATAGTAATAATAATAATAGGGGTGGCTGGGTGGTGGACAGAGCATTGGCCCTTGAGCCAGGAGCACCTGGGTCCAAATCTGGCCTCAGACACCCAATGATCACCCTGCTATGCGGCTCCAGGCAGGCCACCCAGCCCCATTTGCCCTGCACCCCCTCCCCCCAAATAAAAATAATAATAAAAAATGTGCTTCAGTCTTTGTTCCAACACCAACAACTCTGTTGCAGGTGGATCCCATTCTTTATGGTAAGTCCATCACAAAAGTTACTTCCATATTTTTCCACTATTTCCATTGCTGATCACAACTCCCTACTTTCGTATTTCTCCACTACCACGTATTATATTTTCTCTCTCCTTTCACTCTGACTCTGCTGTAGGGTAGCTGAGTGGTGCAGCAGACAGATACCTGGTCCTGGGGCCAAGAGGCCCTGAGCCCCCATACCACAACCCAGTATCCACCTGGCCCTATGGTCCCGGACAGGACATCCAATTCCAGCCCTTTGCAAGAATTAAAAAGAATAATGTGTTATATCTGACCACTCTCCCCCCATGGTCCATCCTCTCCTCCATCATTCACATCTCCCTTTCCCCCTGTTCCCCCCACTTTTCTTCTTATTCCAGATGTCTATACCCCATTGAGTATGTATGCTGTTTCCTCTCCCAGCCACCTCTGATGAGAGCAAAGGTTCCCTCATTCCCCTTTGCCTTCTCCCCTTCCATATCATTGCAATAGCTCATAGTAATAAAGAAAAAAACTTATTAAATGAGATACCTTGGCCTATTCCCCCTCTCCTTTTTCTTTCTCCCATTACATTTCCCTTTTTTTATATTGAATCCAGTTTTACACCATGTTTTTATCTTCAAATTTAGCTTTCTTCTGTGCTTCAACTATAAAAGCTCCCTCTACCTGCTCTATTAACTGAGAAGGTCCATATGAGTATTATAAGTGTCATTTTTCTATGCAGGAATACATGCAGTTCATCCTCATTAAGTCCCTCATATTTTTCCCCTCTCCTCCAATCTCTATGCTTCATCCGAGTCCTGTATTTGAAGATAAAACTTTCTGTTCAGCTCTGGCCATTCCAACAGGAACATTTGAAATTCCCCTGGCTCATTGAAAGTCCATTTTTTTCCCTGGAAGAGGACATTCAGCCTTGCTGGGTAGTTGATTCTCGGTTGCAGTCCAAGCTCTTTTGCCTTCCAGTATATTATATTCCAAGCCCTACGAGCTGTTAATGTAGTTGCTGCTAAGTCCTGTGTGATCCTGACTGCAGCTCCACGATATTTGAATTGTGTCCTTCTGGCTGTTTGTAATATTTTCTCTTTGACTTGGGAGTTCTGGAACTTGGCTATAATATTCCTAGGGGTTGGTTTTTTGGGATCTCTTTCTTGGGGGATCGGTGGATTCTCTCCATTTCTATTTTGCCCTCTGCTTCTAGAATATCAGGGCAATTTTCCTGTAGTAATTCTTTGAAAATGATGTCAAGGCTCTTTTCCTGATCATGACTTTCAGGTATTCCAATAATTTTTAAATTATCTTTCCTAAGTCTGTTTTCCATATCAGTTGTTTTTTCAATGAGATGTTTCACATTTTCTACTCTTTTTCATTTTTATGGTTTTGAAGTAATGAATCCTGGTTCCTTGTAAATTCATTAGTCTCCCTGAATTCTATTCTTTGTCTGAAGGATTTGTTCTCCACGGAGAGTTTTCTTATCTCTTTTTCATCTGGCCCATTTTGCTTTTTAAGGCATTCTTCTCCTCCATAACTTTTTGAACTGTTTTATCCTTTTGACCTTAGCTGGTTTTTAGCATGCTATTTTCTTCAGCCTTTTTTTATGGATTTCCTTGACTAAGCTGCTGACTTCATTTTCATTTTTTTCCTGCAGCTCTCTCATTTCTTTTCCCAGTTTTTCTTCTAACTCCCTTATTTGATTTTCAAAGTATTTTTGATCTCTGTCATAGCCTGAGCCCAATTTTTGTTTTTCTTGGAGTCTTTAGCTGTAGGAGCTTGTGCTTCCTCATCTTCAGACTGAGTACTTGATCCTTCTTGGGCTCATATGCAAAATATTTCTCAATGGTGTTCCTCTTATTTCTCTGCTTGCTTACTTTCCCAGCCTGAGCCTGGTTTTGGGGTGCTTCCTGAGCTTTTGGGACACTCCCACAAGGGTCTCAGTGTGTGTGAGGCTCTGTCCTCTCTCCTGGTCTGTGAATGACCATATGAGCCCCCCTGTGCCACAGGGCTGATGTGGAGGGAGCCCCTGCTATTCTATGGGGGGGGGGCCTAGACTGCGATCAGGATCTGAATGTGGTCAGAACCCCAGAGTCCTGTTCCAGGGGCAGAGGACAGAGTTCGGCAGTCTCTCTCTTCAGTCCCCTTTCTAGGTTCAATGGGCTCATGCCCTGGGGGCTCCTGCTTACCAGCTCCACCTGCTTCTGTTCCTGGATCTGGGCTGCTGAAAGACCAGGTTGCTAGCTGTGTGCCCTGAGGGCTGGGCTTCATGAACTCACTCTGCCAGAGGTCCCTCCTCTGTTCCCCCAGGTTGTGCCTGTTGCTCCCTGGGGTGTAACTCAAGAGACTCCCCTGCTGCTATGAGCGTAGCTCCAAGAGCCCTGGGGCTGCCTCCATGAGGCTGTAGTTCTTTCGCTCTGGGGGCTACCCCTCTGGCAGCCACCCCTCTAACCCCGGGGAGCAGAGCCTTTCTGCTCTTTTCCAGGTTACCTTGAGTAGGAGAACTGCCTCACTGGGTCCCTCTGTGGGTTCTGTCTCTCGAAAGTTTAGTTAGCATCCTTAGCTTATGAATTTTATGAGAGAGCGCCTAAGACACGATCCCTTCTTGTTGCCATCTTGGCTCCACCCGTCAGGTATGCACTTTTTAATTGCCTTTTGGACAAAATTGCAAATTGCTCTCCAGAAAGGATGGATGAGTTCACAGCTTGGGTGGATTATATTTTTGTAATTATCCATTTCACTCAGATTGTCAAAGTTGTTCGCATACAGTTGGACAAAATAGCTCTGAATTATCTCTTTAATTTCTTCTTCATTTACGGTGAGCTTACCTTTCTCATTTTTAATACTGGTAATTTGGTATTCTTTTTTATCTAATCAGATTAAGCAAAATTTTATCTGTTTTATTAGTTTTTTCATAAAACCTATTCTTAGTTTTATTAGAGCAATGGTTTTCTTGCTTTCAGTTTTATTAATCTCTCCTTTGATTTTCAGAATTTATAATTTGGTATTTAAGGATCTGTGATTTGTTCCTTCTTTTTAGCTTTTTTTAGTTGCATGACCAATTCATTGATCTCCTCTTTCTCTATTCTATTTTTTATGCATTTAGGGATATAAAATTTTTCCTAATAAGTGTGTTTGCTGTACCTCATAAATTTTGGCCTAATGTCTCATTCTTATTTTCTTGGTTGAAATTGTAGATTATTTCTATTTTTTCATATTTCTATGTTATTCGATTCATTTAAAATTAGATTATTTATTTTCCAATTAATTTTTCATTTATTTTCCTATGGCTCTTTATTATATGTAATTTTTATTGAATTATTATCATCTAAAACAGGCATTTATTATTTTTACTTTTCTGCAATTGATTGTAAGGTTTTTATGCCCTTAGTATATGATGTTTGTCTGTGTGTGTGTGTGTGTGTGTGTGTGTGTGTGTGTGTGTGTGTGTGTGTGTGTTTCAGTCTGTGTTTTGATACCATCTGCTCAGTCTCAGGTAGATTACATTCTTTATGATAAGTCCATCACAAAAGTTATTTCCATATTTTTCCACTGTTGTTGCTGATTTTAATTTCCTCCCTCCATACCTCCCTACTACCTTATGTTATATTTTCTCTCTCCTTTTACTTTCTCCCTCTTCTAAAATGTTCTTTAGAGTAGCTGAGTGGTGCTATAGACTGATCACCAACCCTAAGGACAAGAGACCCCAAGCCCACATACCATCTCTGAGATCCAACAACCACCCAGCCCCATGGTCCCGGACAGGCCACCCAATCCAAGCCCCTTGCAAGAAGTGAAAAAGAAAATGTGTTATATCTGACTATTCTCTCCTATGATCTACTCTCTCCTCTATCACCCGTATCCCCCCTTCCCCCTTTCCCCCTTCTCTACTTTTAACTCTAGATGTCTATACCCTATTGAGTGTACATGCTGTTTCCTCTCTGAGCTATTTCTGATGAGAGTGAGGGTTTCCTCATTCCCCCTCACCTTCCCCCCCATATCATTGCAAAAGCTCATTGCAATAAAATAAAAACAATATCTTTTATATGAAATATCTAAGCCTATTCCACCTCTCCTTTCTCTTACTTGCAGTACATTTCCCTTTTAGCCATTGACTCCATTTTTATTATATATTATATCTTCAAATTCAGCTCTCTCCTGTGCTTCACCTCCATAAGCTCCTTCTACCTGCAAGGTTGAATGAGAGGTTTCATATGATTATTATTGGTATCATTTTCTATGCAGGAATACATGCAGTTGATCATCATTAAGTCCCTCCTATTTTACCCTTCTCTGCTCTCTATGCTTCACCTGAGTCCTGTATTTGAATGTCAAACTTTCTGTTCAGCTCTGGTTGATTTTTTTTAGCTTTTTGCAAGGCAAATGGGGTTAAGTGCCTTGCCCAAGGCCACACAGCTAGGTAATTATTAAGTGTCTGAGACTGGATTTGAACTCAGGTACTCCTGAATCCTGGGCTGGTGCTTTATCCACTGCACCACATAGCCGCCCTTAAGCTCTGGTTGTTTTAACAGGAACATTTGAAATTCTCCTGGTTCATTGAAAGTCCATCATTTCCCCCTGGAAAAGGATGTTTAGTTTTGCTGGGTAGCTGACTCTCGGTTGCATTCCAAGCTCTTTTGCCTTCCAGAATATTATATCCCAAACCCTATGGGCCATTAATATAGTTTCTGCTAAGTCCTGTGTGATCCTGACTGCAGCTCCACAATATTTGAATTGTATCCTTCTGGTTGCTTGTAATATTATTTCTTTGACTTGGGACTTCTGGAACTTGGCTATAATATTCCTGGAGGTTGCTTTTTTTGGATCTCTTTTCGGGGATGATTGGTGGATTCTCTCAATTTCTATTTTGCCTTCTGCTTCTAGGATATCTGGGCAATTTTCCTGTAGGAATTATTTAAAAATGAGGTCAAGGCTCTTTTCCTGATCATGACTTTTAGTTATCCCAATAATTTTTAAATTATCTTTCCCGAATTTGTTTTCCAGATCAGTTGTTTTTTTCAATGAAATGATTCACATTTTCTTCTAATTTTTTATTCTTTTGGTGTTGAAGTACTATGTCTTGAGTTCTTGCAAAGCCACCAGCTTCTTTTAGCTCCATTCTACATCTGAGGGATTTGTTTTCCTCAGAGAGCTTTTTTATTTCCTTTTTCATCTGACCAGTTTTGCTTTTTAAATCATTCTTCTCCTCAATAAATTTTTGAACTGTTTCCACTTGACCTATGCTGGTTTTTAACATGTTATTTTCTTCAGCATTTTTTTGGATCTCCTTGACTAAGCTGCTGACTTCGTTTTCATATTTTTCCTGCAACTCTCATTTCCCAATTTTTCTTCTATCTCCCTTAATTGATTTCCAAAATCTTTTTTGAGCTCTATCATAGCCTTAGCCCAATTTTCATTTTTCTTGGAGTCTTTAGATGCATGAGGTAGTACTTTCTCATCCTCAGAGTGAGTATTTTGATCGTTCTTTAGATCTTAGACAATGTATTTCTCATGGGTGTTCCTCTTTTTTCTCTGTTTACTCATTTGTCCAGCCTGTGCCTAGTTTTTGCGTGCTTCCGGAGCTTTTGAGTATTATTGGGATACCCCCCACCATAGGGATCTCAGTGGGTGAAGCTCTGACTGCCCTCTTGGTCTGTGAATGACCACAAACGCATCCCTCTGCCACAGGCCTGAGGTGGGGTGGGGCTATTCTATGGGGGGGCCTAGACTGTGATCAGGATCTGAATGTGATCAGTGCCCCAGAGTCCTGCTCCAAGTACAGAGGACAAATCTCAGAAATCTCCCCTACCTTCAACGGGCTTCAGTTGCCTGGAGGTTCCTGCTTGCCAGCTCCATGCCTTTTTCCATTTCCTGGATCAGGGCTGCTGCTGAACATGCTGACTGCCACAACTGTCCTGAGGACCTGGCCTTTGCGTGCTCGCTCTGGCAGAGGTCCCCTCTACTGATCCCCCAAGTTGTGCCCGATATTCCCTGGGGTGTAGATCAGGAAACTGCTCTCGCTGCTGTGAGTCATGGCTTCTAGGTGCCCTGGGGCTACCTCCAGTAGGCTGAAGTTTTTTCACTCTGGTAGGGCTGCCCCTCTAACCCTGTCAAGCAGATCCTTTCCACTATTTTCCAGATTACCACAGTTTGAAGAATTGCCTCACTTGACCTTTCTGTGGGTTCTGTCTCTTGAAAATTTAGAGTCAAAATTTTTAGATTTTTGAAATATTATGGAGAGTACACCTAGGTGAGATTCTTCTCCTGTCACCATCTTGGCTCCACCCCAGTATATGATCTTAATATAAGATCAATTTCATATAGGTGTCATGTACTGCTGAGAAAAAGGTATATTCTCTTCTATCACACTCAGTTTCTCCAGAGGTCTATCATATCTAAGTAAGTATTCTAAGGGTTTATTTGCCTTCTTACCTTTCTTCTGGTTTAATTTGTAGTTAGATTTATCAGATTCTGAGAGGGAGGTTGAGGTCCCCCACTATTATAGTTTTGCTTTCTATGTCTCCTTGTAATTCATTTAGCTTCTACTCTAAGAATTTGGATGCTATACTACTTGGTACATATAGAGAAAGTATATGTGTGTGTGTGTGTGTGTGTGTGTGTGTGTGTGTGTGTGTGTGTGTGTATTTATATAATTTCATTGACTATGGTGCCTTTTAAGAAGATGTAGTTTTCTTCCTTGTCCCTTTTAATGAGATCTATATTTTTGCTTTTCCTTTATCTGAAAGAAGAGTTGCTACTCTTGATTTATTTACTTCCACTGGAGTACAATATATTTTGCTCCAGACTTTTGTCTTCATCCTGTGTATCTCTCTATTTCAAATCTTTTCCTTTTAACCAACATACTGTAGAATCTTTTTACTCCGTTCTGTTGCCTGCTTTCCTTTTAAGAGAGAGCTCATTTCATTCTCATTTACAGTTAACATTAGTAATTCTGTAATTCTGCTATTGTTTCCCATTTATGTCTTTCTCTTTATTTCCTCTTATTGCTCATCAACAATGTTGCTCTCTTTAATTTTTCATTAAATTTTAACTTTAACTTTTAACCCATTTTACTTTAATCTTTGCCTTCCCTTTTATCAATCCATTCTTCCCCTTTTTTTCCTCCCCCCCCCCCAGTACTTCCCTGTAGAGTAGAATAGATTTTGAAAACAAATTGGAGACATATATTATTCCCTCTTTGGACCAAATCTATTGAGTAGTATTTACAGGGTGGCTAGGTGGTGCAGGGGATAGAGCACTAGCTCTGTAGTCAGAAGTACCTGAGTTCAAATCCAGCCTCAGATATTTAATAATTGCCTAGCTGTGTGACCTTGGGCAAGTCACCCCACTGCCTCACCCCCCCCAAAAAAAAAGAAAAGAAAAAGAGTAGTATTTACTCAGTGTTCACAGGCTCCCTTCTTTCCTTCTACGCCTTTATTTCCTACTGTAGGTCTTTGGGACTCTTCATCTGATGTTATTTATGCACCAAGACCTAGCCTTTTCCTAGTATAGCCCTTCTCTTTATGGCTTTATTATTTTAACCCTGTCTTGTACCTACAACCCTTTGGCCAAAATATTCTCCTTTTAGGGGCAGCTAGGTGACCCAGTGGATAAAGCACTGGCCCTGGAGTCAGGAGTACCTGGGTTCAAATCCCGTCTCAGACACTTAATAATTACCTAACTGTGTGGCCTTGGGCAAGCCACTTAACTCCATTTTCCTTGCAAAAAAAAAAAACAACTAAAAAATTATTCTCCTTTTATCTGTCCTGATAGAAGTACCATTCTCAAATGTTGATTGATTGACTGATAAGCAGCACTGCTTCATAGCATTAAGTACACTCCCTTCTTCTGCCCTTTAGAAATCTACTTCTTGGGGAAGCTAGGTGGTGCAGTAGATAGAGCACCAGACTTAGAGTCAGGAGTACCTGAGTTCAAATTCTGCCTCAGACATGTAATAATTGCCTAGGGCAAGCCACTTAACCCTATTGCCTTAAATAAAATTTAAAAAAAGAAATATCCTTCTCAAGAGTCATAAATCATGTAAAATTATAATTGATATATAATGCCCCTTTTTTTTTCCTCAAACCCTCCATGGATATATACTCCTCCTGAGTCAAAATATCTTGCAAAGTGAAATCATTTCATGAATCATTTATACCTCTCCTCTACCCAAGAATATTCACTCCAAACAAAACAAAGTCACTTCATGACATTTTCATGTCTAGTCCCTCTCAGTACATTCTCTTGCTCCATGGCTAGCTATAGTACTCCAACCAGCCTTATAACCTTTCTTCCCAACAAAAGTATCAGGTTTTCTCTCTCTCTCTCTCTCTCTCTCTCTCTCTCTCTCTCTCTCTCTCCCCCTTTAGCACTCCAACCATAGCACTATAACCCATTTAAACTAAGGTTTGGATTAAGGCAAGATCACTTTCTGTTCTATTCATGTTCAACCCTTCTAAGTATGCTCCCACCCTCTGTCCCTTTTGAACTATAATCCTCCTTAACAAAAGTATCTAACAAAATAAGATCTCTTCATAATTTAATTTGTATAGAGATTCTAAGTGCTATCCCAACCTCTGCTTCTATAAGAAATACCACCTCATAGGGGCAGCTTGGTGGTGTAGTGGATAGAGCACTGGCCCAGGAGTCAGGAGTACCTGGGTTCAAATCCAGTCTCAGACACTTAATAATTACCTAGCTGTGTGGCCTTGGGCAAGCCACTTAGCCCCATTTGCCTTACAAAAACATAAAAATAAGAACTACCACCTCAAAATCAATATAGTTCTAGGTATTATTTATACTCATATCGTCTAATTACAATCCCTTCGATTCTATTCAAGCCTTTAACTTTCCAATGAGAAATATATTTCTCAAGGGTGACAGGGTATATTCCCTTGCAGGGAAGTTTAATGTTCTTGATCAGCATCCTTTCCCCTTTTCCATTTACCTTTTATATGTATCTCTTGAATCTTTTATTTGAATATTGAATTTTCTGGTCCATTGTGATAAAAATATCAGAAAATTTTGGGAAGTTCCTTATTTCTTTGGGAAAAAATATATATTTCCCTGACAGAATATTTTGAATTTTGCATCATAGTTAATTCGTGGTTATAATCCAAGGTCTTCATAGTTAATTCGTGGTTATAATCCAAGGTCTTTGACCTCTGAAATAGCCTATTCCAGGCCTTCTGATCCTTTAATACTGAAGTTGATAGAGCCTGTGAAATTCTGATTGTCTCTCCTTTGTTTTTAAATTGCTTGTTTTTGACTGCTTGTAGTATTTTCTCCTTTAGATGAGAATTCTAGAATTTTGCTATGATCTTCCTTGTACTTTTTATTCTGAGATGTCTTTCTGTATTTGTTTTGTGTATTCTTTCAAGGCATATTTTGTCTTCTTGGTCTAGTACAAGGTCTTTGGATATGAGGACAGTTTAATGTGATAATTTTCTGAATGATATTTTTTCAGAAGTATCTCTTCTTTTGTTCTAGGTTTTCTATTAGACCAATAATTCGTAGATTATCTCTTCTAGGTCTATTTTCCAGGTCACTTATTGGTGTCTAATAGAGTCATTAGTTTCTATATGTCTAATACTAATTTTTGAGGTTCTATATTCTTCAGTTAGCTATTGGGCTTCCTTTTCCAATAGGCTGATTTTACTTTAAAATGAGTTATTTTCCTTTTCCAGTCAGTTAATTTTGATTTTCTGATGAGTTTTCCAGTTGATCAATTTTATTTTTTGATGAGTTTCATTCTTTTTTTAGCTGGTCATTTTTACTTTTAAGGAAGTTGAGTTCTTCTGGCTCTCATTTCATAGGCCTCATGTGGCTCATAACACTCCTGAGTGGGTCCCAAACCATAATAAAATGTAGTTCCTATCTGATTTTAGTGTGTTAATATATTCATTAAAATAACATAAAAACTATTAAGAAGCAAAGTTATTTATCTGTAATCACATAGAAGATATTGGCATCAAGATTTGAACTCATCTTCTGATTTATTACACAAATCACAGTAGAGAGATCAAGGATTGCAGATGATATAATGAATTCAACCAAATTAATTTTTTCAAATAGGTCGAATAAAACAAATGAATGGTGATAAAATTATCAAGGCTCACCCAATAAATCATAATCCACTTTCAAAAATAAATTTTGAAACAAAATTTTAAATAACATTTTTCACAGAGATTATAGCTACATATTAAAATGACTAATCATAATCAAATAATATTAGGAATCCAACAAGATTTCTCCATTAAAAATAAATGGCATAATTAAGGATTTTATTAATAAGATAATAAAAACTTGTTTATGCTATCAACATGTGCAAAAAAAAGACTTTGACATTAATTTCTTTTGAACCTATTTTAAAAAAATATAAGCTTTTCCTCTACATGACCAAAATAATTTATCTAAAATTAAGTACTAGCTTTATTTGTAAAACTTTTTCAATGAATTTAGGAGTGAAAGAAATATATCCTCTTTCTGATATAATTTAATGTAGTACTAGAATTTCTTGCTATAACAAGACAATAAAAAATGATCTGGGGAATAAAAATTACCAAAGAAGAGACAAAAGTATTAATATTTGTGTATTATGGTTTAATCAGAAAACTTTAAAGAATCAACAAAGAAATTAAGACTACAGCTTCAGTTAGGTAGGAAAATAAAAAAAAAAACCTCTAGAAATATTTGTATAAAATACTAAAAAAAGGAAAATTTTGAAAGAAAAATACATATAAAATAATAACAAAATTAATAAAATATCTGAGCCTTGGCTCAAAACTATTAAGTAAGAACTCATTTAAATAGAAATAATTCATGTCTGCACCTGAGAAATAACAGTATAATAAAATAAACATATTAGCTAAATTAGTAAATAGCTTCAGTCTTACAAAATTAAGTACTAAGTATATAATTTTTGGTTTTAGTAAACAAAATCAAAATTAATTTTAAAAAATCAAGATTTTTTTAAGGAAAATATATTTTAAAAATGCATCAAACTGGCATAATATTTACTCACCTCTAATTATATTAATATTTAGGTTGGATAATGCACCAGGTTTGAGACAGAAAGACTCATTTTTCTGAGTTCCAATCCTATCTTAGATACTTACTGGCTATGTGACCCTGGGAAAGTCACTTAACTCTGTTTGCCTCAGCATCTTCATCTGTAAAATGAGCTGGAGGAGGAAATGGCAAAGCACTATAGTATCTTTTCCAAGAAAACCTCAAATAGGGTCACAATGATACATGTCTGAACAACAACAATTACATTATAAAACAATAGTTACCAAAAATATTTGGTGTTGATATTTTTTTAAGAATAGAAAACTAAGAA